>NW_028151485.1:35000-54236 GCF_964638095.1 Poromitra crassiceps | reverse complement strand
TGACCAATCAGAATCGAGTATTCAAGAGAGCCGTGTTCTAAATATATATATATATATATATATATATATATATATATATATATATATATAATTTTTTCCAGATTTATAATACACAGTCCTGACTCCTCCCACAGCTGCCCACTTCAGAGCCCCCCTCACCTTCCTTTGACTGTCCCAGGACTGGCATGGCACGTGTGAATAGACGCAAGATGGAAATGTGCCTGAATGTAGCGCATGTGTAAATAGTGCAGATCACTAGTGGTCCCTGAAAGGTTATCCCAGTAGTTTAGTGTGAACTATGTCTGGAAAGCGCTTAAGATTATTATGATGATGACTATTATTATGAATTAACTATTTGACTTAGGTCTCTGGTTTGTAGCCTACCTGTGCTTTGCTTGGTGTTTTTCTCCGGCAGCCTCAGCTCGAGCCTCTTTCTGCATGAGCGTCCGAGCTGCTCTGTCTGCATGTTGAAATGCCATAACCTTTTCAAAGTCTGAGACTGTGGGCCTCCCTTCAGACAGTTTGCTCGCTTTAGTGTCACTCAATTCCTGGATGCCTATGGGATCATCATGATATGTTATTTAATCCCATAGACACTCAGTGATTGAGCTGAGATAGCCTGATTCTGCTGTTTGATAAAGGCCTACTTCAGATGACCCATCAAAAGCTCTGTCTGAACGTCATCGATTTGTTTCTGACTCTGGGAAAGTGGGAAAATCAGTTAAATTCACCAAAACTACTCTACCTGAAAGACACCTCCAAATAAATGTATTGTTATTCATTTAACCAAATCACACACATTTAGGCTATTCTATGTGACCTCCTTTTGATAAATAATAACTAATGTAATATTTTGACGCTCCCATTCACTGAGCCTCCCCTGAAACTATTTGGACTCTGAAAACCCCTGCCATAACTCATCCAAGTGCTTGTGTTTCGGGCATCTTTCCATACTGTTGTATACACTGAGAGTTTGTTTCCCAAATGTCATATACGCATTGTGGAAATCATCATTAGCTGAAGTTCACCATTCAATAGGCCTATGTTTAAAATATAATATAATATAATATATATATATATATATATATATATATATATAAATAATTCAATAGGTCTATGTTTAAAATATAAGTGATCCAGTTTGTGAAAGTGTTATTTTGTCAACCAAAGACAAAACTACCATCCTTAAAAAAAAACCTGTTAAACCGTTTGCTGTCCCTCATGTTCTCCAGACTGGGAGGACCAGCCGCCCCCTGTCCTCCCCCTCTCCGCCCTCCAGTGAGGCTCATGTTCTCCAGACTGGGAGGACCAGCCGCCCCCTGTCCTCCCCCTCTCCGCCCTCCAGTGAGGCTCATGTTCTCCAGACTGGGAGGACCAGCCGCCCCCTGTCCTCCCCCTCTCCGCCCTCCAGTGAGGCTCCCCGGAGGCCAAGTTTCTGCTTCTCCTGGCTCAACCCCCTCAACAGGAAGCAGTAGAGGAGCGACGCTGGAAATGACGTTTTCCCACCGAGAGAAAAGGAGAACGCTCTGAACCCCACAGTCAGGAAGGCTTCTACACAGTTCAAGCCCTGGGACTCTGTGTTGCGGCCTGAAATTAGTTTTATCCGTTCAATTTCCATGGGTGAATTCAGTTTGATCTTTGGTTTCCACCCAGTCTAAAATAGAATAGTACTTTTGTCAGAAATAGACCCCCGATTTAGATTCAAGTCCTTGCTGTGAGAAACACTGCCCTTTTCTGATGGGTCTCTTATTTTGAAAATGTAAAAGTTGGAATCGAGTCACAGTTTTAATTGCTTGAGACTTGACTTGATGCTTGAAGAGCAGACTTGAGATGTGACTTGACTAGACTTGCGGTTCTTGTGACTTGAGTTTGACTTGTACTTTGATGTCTTGAAAAGGTTTCTGTAAGTCTTGACTTGAGATCTTGTGTTTGTGTGAATGACTTGAGATTGAAAGTGATGAGATTTAAATTGTTTCCTGAATTTGTATGGATGATTGAATTTATTGAAGTTTAATCTGAAATCAAACTCATGATGCTCTTACCAATTTTTTATCCTATTACAACCATATTGCAGTGAAGAGTCCTACATTAGATACAGTCATTATTTTTCTCCTGTTTTATTCTGAATGACTTGGACTTGACTTGGCAGTTTACATTTAGACTTGTGCCTCACAACTCTGGTAGCAGCAGTAATAGTAGTATAGAAATAGCAGCAGGAGTAATCACAATAATAAACTTGATTTAAAGAAGCACTTTTCAAACCATTATTATAGTCTTTAACAAAAAAAATCACTGCAGAAAAAGTATCGGTGAAGTAAAGGTCCTTACACATCGGGAGTGTTTTCTTTCGTGCGATTAATTCGTACGTCTATAATATTTTCCGAAACTATATCAGTCAATGCAACCGTGCATACCAACGGCAAAGTTTCGCTGAGCGTTATTGCGGTCCGTTATTTTCAGACCAAGGTCGATTTTTCAGAAATTTGCTTCTGACGTGTACACATTTCAATGATGAGAGACTAGAAGGAAAGTACAATAAACTTTAATGATGCAACAAACAACACTTAAATTTGGCGTATGACTCCATGGTATGACGACGCTCCTCTGAGACGTGAGGAGGACGTCAGTGATTTATAGGATAGAGAACCCCCATAGGGAATTCTACAGGAGTCATGACATTGGTGGCGTTCAGGGGAGGAGGTGGGGCGAAGCAACTGCTATGGTGAAGACCATCACTGAGGGGAGACACACAAAGTGACTTACAACACTCTAAAATACGAGGGAACTGATATAGAACTCCAGTTAGGTGATTGGCCAGCAGGCCAGAGAGAGGGAGAGCATGGGAAAGCGTGGGAGACATTGATTGGACAGGAATGACGGTGTGCATATTTATGAATGAGTGATGTCACCTGAACAGGGCGTTGCTGCAGGGGGAGAGAGAGATGAATGGAAGGAACAATGGATTAATGAATGAGATTGTTAATCAGACATTGATTAGGGGAAGTAGTCTTGCATCATTAAATATAGTCTGAGACATTATCTGTTGCTGTGATTGACAGGTGGGTCAATATACGCATCGCAATTTCGTGCTGTATATTCGCATCGCTCTTGGTGTGTAACAGCCTTAAGAACAGATGAAATGATACATACAAACAAATTAAACTAAATATTGAGAGCAACACAAACCAGTCAAATTCCTTGTATGTGTGTACCCATGCTCTTGGCCAATAAACCAGATTCTTATTCACCTGGTTTCACTGCAGTATGATCCATGAGTTGCATTTGATAGCCAGTGATTTATTGGTGTAATTGATTGGATGATTAATTAGGTTTTGTTTTTTTTACCAACCACACTGGTTCAGCCTCTGTGTGTCTGAAGTGTTTCAGCAGTGTCTAAGCTTGTATCTGGGCTGATAGGTGATATTGGTTTTGTTTGAGGCATTGATCAAAACAAAAAATCTGGTTTCACATAAAATGTTAAAATATGAGTGACTTTTCGTTGTTGTGAACTTGCCCCAAAGTAGTTCCCACCTGTAAATAGGTTCCACCATTTTTTGTACCAGAGTTCAGACTTTACGGTCGTAAGAAGAATGACTCAAGTCCCAAACATTCCATCATCTTCCAACACAGGATCTGGTTCAAATGGACATCAGGGGGGCTTGTCAGCAAGGAGACGCCTATAAAAGAATAAACAACTACAGGACTGTTTGAATTTAGCAACCAGCAACTCAACCAGACTGAGCCTACCTGAGAAACACGCCAACAGCTGTGTGTGGAAAATGCATGTGACTACAGATGACAACAAGCAATGACTCTCTGGGCCCATTAATCTATGCAGCAATCTAATAGGTTTAATATACACACACGGCTACACAATGCTAAACAAAAACACATGACAGTGTGCAGTGAATGCTTTACTATAGAACTTCCTCTCAGGCTTTGCTCTGAAATAAACCTTCCCCAGGCAGAGGACAGCCAGAGGGATCAAAAATAAATAACACTTTTTTCAGTTTCACTGTTATCTCTCTCTGCCTGTAAATTTATTTTGTTGAATTGACAGGAATATTGCTGTGAGGATATCTCCGGGTCAATGGACAGAGAATATTTATATACAACCTAGTAGGGCTGACAAAATTGGCCCAAAATCATATTCGAATATTCCCTCACACAAAACATATTAGTTTGAATATATTCGAATACGTGGCAAGGCAAACTAATACGACCAGAGAGCTTATATAACTACTTGTGGAAACGGTAACGAGACCCTATATGCAGGCAGCCGTGAGTCTCTCACTTTAGCCGGCTGACCCTGTTTACATTTTAAAAGCCGCAACAGTTCACATAACTTGAACTAAACAAGCACATCAGACTCTTGAGCTACTTCTGCTCTCACTCAAAATGTCAAAATATAAGCGATGTCATGTATAGATTTTGAGATATTAACGTTTGGCACAACTCATATTTGACTGCCGCGGTTCCGGGAGTTTTGCAGTGTCATGATGTCACACTGATTCCTCGTATATTTACTATTTAGCTACTATTGGTATATTTATGACATCACTTTTGACATCATCACTGATGACATCACATCATTAGGTAATTAGCCTAATTAAAAACTCTGGCTCAGGTCACCCGCACGGGTCCCCTTTACACTTGCTGAAAGTTTCAGCCCAATCGCACATAAAACGACACAGCTAGAACCTGAAACAAAGTCCACATACTCAATTTTTTCAATACAAAGTTTCCTTGTTATATTAGGATGTAGGCCTACTACATTCATTCCTGTATTTTTACTTCATTTATGTATTCAAATAACACAGCATGTATATTGTAGTGGTTCATCTACTTTTTCGAGAGCTAATGCTGATTGGGCTGAATTCTTTATTGCAGCTTATTGCATTCTATTTGGCCATTCTCTGAGCAGCTGTAGAGTGTCTGTGATGATATAAATGGCATTTCTCTCTTGGCAGTTCACTGTGTCTGACTGAAATACACCTCATGTGCAACACTGTGTCTGACTGAAATACACCTCATGTGCAACACTGTGTCTGACTGAAATACACCTCATGTGCAACACTGTGTCTGACTGAAATACACCTCATGTGCAACTTTCTGTCACAACAGGAATATCTGCAATGGTAGGGTTGGGCGTGGCCTTGCGGAGGTGGCTGGCTGGATCATCTGTTTTTGACTTCCTGGCGAAACGCATCAAAGTTGTTTTTAAAGTCTATCATTCATGACCCTGCCATGAAAATAAAGGCATTTTAACCAAGTCTTCATCTTGCATCTGAGTCTTCTTATTTATGTCTCCATCTGCCAGTGGGCCATCGTGATAACAGTAGGCATAATGTGAAAATATGACATGTTTTGCATAAGCTAAGTAGAAGTAGTTTTCTTATTTTGCCAAGTGAATATACATATATATAAGTGAATATACATATATATATAAGTGAATATACATATATAATATATAAGTGAATATACATATATATAAGTGAATATACATATATAATATATAAGTGAATATACATATATATAAGTGAATATACATATATAATATATAAGTGAATATACATATATAATATATAAGTGAATATACATATATAATATATAAGTGAATATACATATATAATATACTGTATAAGTGAATATACATACATAATATATAAGTGAATATACATATATAATATATAAGTGAATATACTATATAATATATAAGTGAATATGTACATTTTGAAAAGGATTGCATTCATGTCTCCATCTGCCAGCGGGCCATCACCATAAGAGTATACTATGCATAGTCACGCCGGTCCCGGCGCTGCTGGTGGAAGCGGGGGAGGCTCCACAGCCGGAACACACATCTTGCGTGTGCTGTGCGTCTGCGTGGCGTCTGCGTGTCGTTTTCATTTCGGCGCCCATGTTACGGCCCGGCCACATCTACGCGTCGTTTGACGCGGGCTGACGCTGCTGCCCATCCACTTTGTATTGGAACATGCTGCTCGACGCCTCGCAAAGCATGCTGGGAGACCAAGCGACGCGAGCAGCATGTTCCAATACAAAGTGGATGGGCAGCAGCGTCAGCCCGCGTCAAACGACGCGTAGATGTGGCCGGGCCGTTAACAGGTTACAGCAGCCACACCACCGGCATCAGACGCGCGTCTCAAGCGCGTGTCTTGCGAGCGTGAGACGCGCGTCATCTAGAGAATAGAAGCGAAGCCTATTTTTTCCTTTTACCGTGCGCGTGTCTCTAGCGTGTCTCTACACAAATAGACACAGAAAGACATTAAAATGATATTTTACAGGGGCAGCCACAGCCAATCAAGGCTCGTTTTGATTTGAGACGAGAGGATGAGCTGAGCTCACAGCTGCAGTTCTCCTGCCCTCTGAAAACCACATAGGCTACAACGTGGCTTCGTTCCTCCCCTCCCCACCACACACACACAGACACACACACACACACACACACACACACACACACACACACACACACACACACACACACACACACACAAGTCATACTGCCTCGATTCTGAAGTGAGCCCAAGCGATCTTCAGTTAAAATCATCATTGTATTGTTTATAGCAAATTTAATAAAAGGTAAACTCTATAGGAAGATAGTTGGCAGACAGGCAGCAGCCCAGCAGCTGCACGCACCAGCCACGCTGCCTGTGTGGATGCCGCGGGCGTGCCAGCCGCAGCAAGCACGCCACGCACACGCACACGCCACGCACATGCAAGATGTGTGTCCAATGACAATTAAAAGTTGGTCACCACACCATTCACTTGAATTGTTTGGAAGAATGCTGAAGAAGCACTTAAAACAACACATAGAGCTACTATGTTATGTCAACAGCTACAGAAAATACATTTGCTGTTACGTTACATTACATTGTTACACGACTGTAACAATTTCATTACACACAACAAAATGTCATGACTTTTCCTAAACTTTCAATTTACCACCTGTGTGGAGACTAGCATGTGTCTCTTCAAGTCTCCTTTACAACCAAAACCTTTACCACAGACTGAACAATTACATTTTTTATCTCCTGTGTGGATGATCACCAGTTATCGAATAAAACTACTAACTGGTGATCAAGTCATAAAGCCTACTGTCTGCCTCTGTCTGAATAATCAAGCAAAGACAACATTTACTGTACCAAGGCAGAATAGACAAGTTATCTTCAAAAAGAAGGGGGAAAAGACAAGTTATCTCTATGTACATCTGCTGCTCAGGGGCCAAGTGAGGGACATGCTGCATAGGTAGTCTCCTTCCTACCGGTGGTTTTCAAAGTGGGGCCCGGGGCCCCCTGGGTGGCCTCAGCAAATCAATAGAAATGCTTTAAAAACATCTTTATGGGGTAGGAAATGATTCAGTTAATTTGTTAATAATACAGTATAATAAAGAATATATCTTTGTATTATATTGTATTAGTGTAGTGTTAACACACACATATAATTTAATCCTTTCATTCCACATAAAAATCATATTTGCCATGTCCATCTAATTGCCAGTCAAAACATCACCACATTCATTGTCATATTGTCATAATGTAAATATTGAATATGAAAAAATATTGAATATGAAGAAATGAGAAATGATTTGTGATACAAATGTAGTTGGTTATTACATTATTCAAAGTAGGGAAATATATTCTGAGCTTGCATGGATGTGATTTTTTGACATTTTCAATGTATTATCAATGGGTTTTTCAAGACATCTTGCCATGGCCATGGCCAAAGGCTAATGCTACTTGGAGGCCTCCTTAGTATGGAAAAGTGTTATTACAGGAAGTGTATGAAATCATGACCAAATTGTCATACATTCTGTCATTGTGTTACTTATGGTTGGAATTCTAGTGAAAATAAATTATTACCCTTTTTGCTGGGGACCGCTTGGAACCCCTTCAATGACCCCTGGGGGTCCCCGGACCCCACTTTGAGAACCGATGACCTAGTCCTAGGGACATCAGAAATGTAGGCAACTTGACGTCATGTCCAACCTTTTTTCACATGTAGAAAGATCTCTATTAGTGCTAGTAGATAGTGTTGTGTAATAACGGATCCTTTTGGTCCTCAATTTCATCAGATACCAAAAGTTGATACAAATCCGTGAAGCTGCTACAGATGCCTCCCTTTCAGACCTGCTTTGCAAGAGTGAACGCCAGTGGTCCATTCAGAGCAACAGCTGCAGAGAAAAGTGGTTGTGAATGCCACAGCCGTACAGTTGCAGAGACCAAAGTCAGTCCCTAGTAAATAATGCATTTGTATTTATTTTGTTTAAGGCTGCAAATGGCTTGCCTGGTAGGAATGCAACTGGGATGTTCAAGAACCAAAACATGTCTTTTCTTTTTTGCTGTAAAACAACAACTTCATTCTTTATTGTCAAGGATTGTAAAAAATAAAATTGAGTACAGTTGTCTTGGCATTTCAAAACAACTACATGCAGTTCAGCAGTATGAAGCATGGTTTGACTGATAGCTTGTAACTCCATGATGGCCAAGACCTGACTGGAACTTCATAGCTCAACAATTTGTCAAAGAAATGATCAAATTCTGCAATACACAAGAAAAAAACATAAAAATTCCCAGATGAAAACAGAAAACATACTGTACTACTAAATATAGACAGGCCTACACAGTCTATACATTGTCATTTCATCACATTTATACTTGCATCTGAACTTGTGGTGTGATTAGTCTCAATTGCATAATCATTTTAATAAAGGTCATACTAATAAAACCAGACCATGTGATACATTTGGCACATTTAAGATGGTGAGTATGTTCATTTAAATTAATTTAGAGACACATTTAACCCCATTTGGGCTAAATCAGCGATTGCCAAACTATGGCCCATTGTCCGTTTTTAAGTGGCCCACCGTGATTTTCTTTTTCTTTCTCTCAAGTACATCATATATACATTAACCATACTGAATTTTGGTGAAATTATCACTATCTCTTTTGGCACAGAAACCAATAGTTGAGACCATTCTACATGTGCTGAGTGTTTTTGAATTTTAATAGCCTATATCTACAGATTTACACATTGCATCATAAGGTGAACACTTGGGCCTTGAACTATATTCACTGAGAGTTGTGGAGGAATGCTGGAGACTTACCATGTCCCTTTCTTAACCTTTTCACCTGTTCTTATTTTTAGCTGCAGCAGCAGCTCTATAAAAGTCACTCTGTTGGTCGGTCCACAAAAAGTTCACCACCCTTTAGGGGGCGCAGTTTTCGCCCTAGGAGGCTGAAACTTGTCATGGAGGTCAGGTGTGTGTGCGCATGTGCGTGTTGATGGTCGCAGATATTGCGAATTCGCACTTGTTTATCCAGGCTTTTATTTTGCACTGTTTTGGGTGAAATTATCTCTGTCTCACCTCTTGGCACAGAATCCAAAATGAAAAGAAATGTTGAAAAAATACAGAAATACCCATATTGTAATAGGTGAGCACATCAATAAACGACTGTAACGTCAACCGTTAAACTGTTCAGTAGTGTCGTATAGTTATTTGGATAGAAAATAAATTTTTGATGGCACAGGCGGTTTTCTGCTTGAAAACCGAACGCACTTAAGCCTGTGACACTTTATATTTTTCTGTATGTGGCCCACAACCAAAAAAGTGTGGCCCCCTGGTGGGCTAAAGGAAGTACTGTAAAAACACAGAACAGTGCATTGTAAACTACTCCATATCATGCAGCTGTTACGAAATGCATGTTTTTGACTATTTAATGTAAACTTTTGGTAGAATCAGTAGCCTACTAGCCCACATAATCTTGTGTAACTTATGTAACAAAACAAGGCCTCAAACATAATACAGCACAAACAATTGTGTAGAAGACGGTATATATATACGTTTTTCACAAGTTGTAGGCGGTGATCTGATGGGTTTGGTCCTCACTCCTGTACTTTTGTTGTGCCTGGTAGTCCGACCCAAGGTTATGCAGAGGATGGGTACACAGTCCCTAAGAGTGTCTTTGCAGAAGAAGAAGGGGAGCTCTTACATAAAACAGTTACAGAATTCTTCTAAACAATTGAATGGTGAGCAACTTTCAAAAAAGCCTCCATAGCTACTGCTCGTCTGGCGTAATCCAAGTCATGTCCTGTTTTCAGCTGGAATCCACTATCGAGCTGAAAGTCCTGTTTTCACTTTAACTTTAAGCTCATGGCTACAGTGGAGATTTCAGCTCAAAACAAAGTGTAAATGACGTCTTTTCAAGTCAACTTGGCATCTCGGGGCTTCTGGAGACTTGGATTAAGACAGACTAGCAGTATGGAGGCATTTTATGTTTTCTGGGTTTGTTTTTTTACATTAGATTTAAAAGTTGGTCACCATTCACTTGAATTGTTTGGAAGAATGCTGAAGAAGCACTAAAATCAACACATTAGACTAGAGCTACTGTTATGTCAACAGCTACAGAAAATACATTTGCTGTTATGTTACATTACATTGTTACATTACTGTAACAATGTCATTACACACAACAAAATGTCATGACTTTTCCTAAACTTTCAAGGACTTTAACCCATCTGTGTGGACTATCATGTGTCTCTTCAAGTGTTGCTTACGACCAAAACCTTTACCACAGACTGAGCAATTAAATTGTTTATCTCCTGTGTGGATTATCATGTGTCTCTTTAAGTTTCCTTTTTCACCAAAACCTTTACCACAGACTGAGCAATTAAATTGTTTATCTCCTGTGTGGACTATCATGTGTTTCTTCAAGTTTCCTTTTTCACCAAAACCTTTACCACAGACTGAGCAATTAAATTGTTTATCTCCTGTGTGGACTACCATATGTGTCTTCAACTGTTGCTTAAGACCAAAACCTTTACCACAGACTGTGCAATTAAATTGTTTATCTCCTGTGTGGACTATCATGTGTTTCTTCAAGTGTTGCTTACGACCAAAACCTTTACCAGACTGTGCAATTAAATTGTTTATCTCCTGTGTGGACTGCCATATGTGTCTTCAACTGTTGCTTAAGACCAAAACCTTTACCACAGACTGAGCAATTAAATTGTTTATCTCCTGTGTGGACTACCATGTGTTCCTTCAAGTGTTGCTTACGACCAAAACCTTTACCACAGACTGTGCAATTAAATTGTTTATCTCCTGTGTGGACTATCATGTGTTTCTTCAAGTTTCCTTTTTCACCAAAACCTTTACCACAGACTGAGCAAATAAATTGTTTATCTCCTGTGTGGACTATCATGTGTTTCTTCAAGTTTCCTTTACAACCAAAACCTTTACCACAGACTGTGCAAATAAATTGTTTATCTCCTGTGTGGACTATCATGTGTTTCTTCAAGTCTCCTTTACAACCAAAACCTTTACCACAGACTGTGCCAATAAATTGTTTATCTCCTGTGTGGACTATCATGTGTTTCTTCAAGTCTCCTTTACAACCAAAACCTTTACTACAGACTGAGCAGCTGAAGTGTTTCTTTCCAAGAACTTCACTGTTTTTCTGTGAGTCTAAACCTGACTGAGGTTCACTAGTTTCCATCCTTTCATCATCACTGTCTTCAGTCTCAGAAGAGTCTGAAGTCTTGTGATCACTAGTTGGTTGTGGCTTAGTAGCTGGATATAAGTGTATACAATATAAGTTCCTGGCTGGTTCTGATACTCCACAGTCCTCTCCATCAGCTTCTGTTTTCACCTGTTCAGTTGAGGAGCTGGCTAGAGGCTCTGCCTCTCTGTTCTCCTCAGTTTGGGTTTGATGAAGCTGTGAAGACTGAGGTTTCTCTTGCTCATCTTCACTCTTCACAGGAACAGCAGTGAATGGGAAGTTGGTGATATCAGCCTCCTCCAGCCCTTGAAGCTGCTCTCCCTCTTGACTGATCCAGAGTTCCTCCTGTTCCTCTTTAATGTGTGGGGGGTCTGGGTCCTCCTGTTCCTCTTTAATGTGTGGAGGCTCTGGATCCTCCTGTTCCTCTTTAATGTGTGGAGGCTCTGGGTCCTCCTGTTCCTCTTTAATGTGTGGAGGCTCTGGGTCCTCCTGTTCCTCTTTAATGTGTGGAGGCTCTGGGTCCTTCTGTTCCTCTTTAATGTGTGGGGGGTCTGGGTCCTCCTGTTCCTCTTTAATATATGGGGGGTCTGGATCCTCCTTAAGCTGCTCTCCCTCCTGACTGATCGAAAGTTCCTCCTGTTCCTCTTTAATGTGTGGGGGCTCTGTGGCCTCCTGGTCCAGACTGGGGCTCCACTCCTGCAGCTCAGGGGGAACTTCTTCTTTAATTACTAACAGCTGCTGGAAGTCTAGTGGTACCGTTACTCTGTGTAACCGCACCAGGGGCGGTTTTAGCATCAGATCTTTGGGTGGGCTCAGCCCACCCAAAGGTCATGGACCACAGAACCCCTAGGGGGGTCCGGGGGCATGCTCCCCCGCAAGAAAATTTTGTACAGTTTCAAGTAAAAATGGATCAAACTGGTGCACTTTGAGATCAAAATGAAGAGACTAGATCTATGAAGAACTACACACATCAATATCTTCTTTACCATTCTGTGGCTTTACAGCGATGAAAAAATAATTGTTTCCCTATATATACTATATATATTCTGCATACAGGTTATGGTATAATTATAACATAATAATAATAATAAGTAACATTTTGCTTTGTAGGCAAAACAAAAGTAAAATTAAATCAAAAGGGAACTTCCTAACTTATTGGCTGGAATAATATTCCGACAAGATAATAATATACTGTAAGCAATAAAGCAGGAGTTTGCAGTCAACTAGTTGAAATTAATATGTGGCAGTATTTGTCAGGGTCAAAATCTATGTAGGGTGTACCACCACAAATAGATCAGTGTATGGGAAACACTGACTATTAAATTGTGTGACTAGAAAGACACCAATAAATCTGAGAAAATGTACTTTAATTTTGAACAACAGCACTACAACGGTGGCATTACAAATGGTATTATGAAATTATTGTGGGAAAAAACAAGAATGCCACTTTTTTTCATGAACTTTAAGCAGAAAATTAAAAAATAGTTTTAAAGCAAAATTAAATAATAAATAAAGATCATTTTAACAGACACTGCTACTAATGACCACCATGGATTTGGAGAGGGGGGAAAAAAACATTTTTTTTTTAATTTTTTAAATTTTTTTTTGGGTGGGCTGAGACTATTTTTGGGTGGGCTAAAGCCCACCCAAAAAAGGCCTAGAACCGCCCCTGAACCGCACTACAGAATTTAAAACAGTGTCCAACAGCTTTCGTTGTTGTTGCTTTATTGTCTTTGTTCTAGAAGATTCTAGCCTGATATCAGACTGCATTGTTAAGTCGTTACACTCCATTTCCTTCTTCAGAAGGAGTCAACTCAGTGCATTGGGGAGATCTGAAGGTCTGGACTCAGGCAAAGAAGTTTCCTCCTCGTATGCTGCTATCTTCTTTCAAACAGCCCAAATATCTCAACAGCTGCAGTTAGTCTCTAGCGTATTAGTTCACCAACGCTGTCAGGTTTTGGACATGAGACATTTCCATACAGTGACACGGGAACTGTATCATGAAAAGGTTTACTGACCAACGTCAAAGCTCCAACAGCCTTAGCTCCATTAGCTTCACAGCTAACGAAACCATTCATCTGAGTCCATACGATGAGCTTCTTCCTCTCTCAGTGCTAAATGGAGCCTCGGCTCCAGTTTATATATCCGTGATAATATCATCCACACATACAGAGTCTTCTGTTGGTCAATTACAGTTGTAAACTGTAGCAATAAAAGGGGAAAACATCGGTAAGGTAGACGGTACCTCGCTCAAGAATATTTACACACAAAGGCCGCCATCTCGTCAAACGCGTTCTTCTTCTTCTTCCTCTTCTTGTTTTGTTTTATGGCGGTTGGCATCCAGCTTATTGGTGCATTACCGCCATCTTCTGGTCCGGAGTGTGAAACACACAATCGACTTACAATCTAAATCCCCCCCCCCCCCCTTCCTCTCTCTCTCTCTCTCTCTCTCTCTCTCTCTCTCTCTCTCTCTCTCTCTCTCTCTCTCTCTCTCTCTCTCTCTCTCTCTCTCTCTCTCTCTCTCACACACACACACACACACACACACACACACACACACACACACACACACACACACACACACACACACACACACACACACACACACACACACACACACACACACGCACACGCAGGTTATGTGGTAGTCTGGGCACCTTCCACCCCGCTTTTTGTCATGGGGGCGTAAACCCCGGACCCAGAATTAACACCGGATGGCAATGCGCTTAACAACGTCTTTGTTGCCGTTAGCTTGACGCGGTGATGTTACCTAAACTAGAGTCTGATCAAAACAAAGCTAGCGTTACATAAAACAAAACGTTCATGCAATATGGCATCTCCGCCACCACCGCCTGACACACCGGTCAAAACGGTGAAAGAGGATTCTGATACTTGGGTCAAATTGTCAAGTTAACGTGAAAGTTGACGAGCTAGAAACGCTGCCATCCGGTCTAGGGCGGGCTCTAGGCCGGAGCCAGTAGGGTGACAAAATCAATTGTGGGCGGGAGCCAGGCTCTTTCTCGCCGAGAAGAGCCTGGTGACGCGAGGTTAGTTATGTCGTAACAATAAGAGGAAATTCATATTTTATTAAAAAAAATAGATATGAGATCATGTCTTTGGTTTAATTCTAGGGATTCTTTGAATCATAAATAACACTTAAGTTCTGTTTTGAGAAGATTTTATTGTATACGAGTTAAGGTTCATTGTGTGTTCTTTGTAATGTAGCACTACACTTCACAACACAGCAGGGTTGTAAGAACAACCATCATTTCACCAAACCAACAATTTTGTTAGAAGCAGTTACATACTGAACATCAATTCATATTTTCATAAATCACCATCGTCAGATTTGATCATTCACAAAGTCAATTTAAAGGTAATTATTAGTGTGAATATTACCATTAAAATGTAATCTAAATGGCTTTACTTTGATATAATAGTGTGAGATATCAATCAGATTTGTAGTGTGCACGCTTTACTTCACATACATCACTTCACAAGACAAGAGCCTTTACAGTTTCCCACTATTATTACTATTATTTGTTGTACAAATTAAAATGACAAAACATTGCACCGTCTCTTTTTTTGGCCTCCCTGCAGCAACAATACTAAACAGCGTCATTGGTGGTCTACAAACCTCTCTTGAATGCTACTCCATGTAAGACACATGCAACCTTAAGAATAATAAAAGAACAGAAAGTGACATTCTCCTGTGAAAACCACACCCCAACCTGCATTGAAATGTCTGGTTTTGTTCAACATTCTAAACATATAAATATAATCAAGTCAATAGTCAGCTCATACACCGATCTGACACTAACATTATCTATGCACCCCCATGCTGGTGGAAGGTTGCGTGAGGTTTTTTAGTCCACAAAACATTTGTGGTGTTTTCCAGGGAAACAGAGTTACAGAATTCTTCTAAACAATTGAATGGTGAGCAACTTTCAAAAAAGCCTCCATAGCTACTGCTCGTCTGGCGTAATCCAAGTCATGTCCTGTTTTTAGCTGGAATCCACTGTCGAGCTGAAAGTCCTGTTTTCACTTTAACTTTAAGCTCATGGCTACAGTGGAGATTTCAGCTAAAAACAAAGTGTAAATGACGTCTTTTCAAGTCAACTTGGCACCTCGGGGCTTCTGGAGACTTGGATTGAGACAGACTAGCAGTATGGATGCATTTTATGTTTTCTGGGTTTGTTTTTTACAGGCTGCGACGTGCAAAACTAGCTCTAAATGACTGGGTCAAGCTAAAAGGCTCTGTAACAGCACCTCCTTCCATTTCTTTGCTGTCTGAATGCTGGGAGTTTGGAAATGGTGCTAGCAGGATGAACAGGTGCAGCCATATAAATACAGTAAGGGGGTACTCAGAGGAGAGGGGTTTTAATGAGGTAGGGCCCCCTGTGTTCTGGACACCTGTACCTGGTTGGCTGTGGTCAGAGGCAGAGGTGGACTTAACAATAAGAGAGGCCATACAGGAAAAGCGAATAGGAAGTGTTGCGGAGGGCGTAGTAGAGGAACATCATAGAAACAACTGGAATAACTATATATAAATATTTATACGGATGGCTCAAGAGACCCTGAGAGTAGAAGAGTGGGTTTTGGAATGTATGTCTCTCATGCCCAAATCAGTCAGAGTAGGAGACTGCCTGATGGTATACCAATATTCTCAGCAGAGTTGATCGCGTTACTGTGGGCACTGTGGTGGGTGGAGGAGGAGGGGGGATTCAGTCAGGCTGTTGTATGCTCTGATTCTCTATCTGCCTTGATGGCTTTGGGGGGAGGTGAGGGGGGCAGAGCTAGAGTAGACATAGTTGGGGAGATCTTAATGAAACTGACTGAACTAGAGAGGCAGGGGTGGAGAGTGGGCTTTTTGTGGGTGCCAGCACATGCAGGAGTTGAGGGGAATGAGTATATACTGGCTAAGGCCAGTTTGGGTAGAGGTAGGGTGGATGTGCAGGTGGCACTAAGGCTTAAATCTATTGTATCAGTGAAATTACTGAGTTTTGTTAAAACAGGTGACATTTGTGTTGTATCAACAGTAAATGCTATTTTAGGGCAAAACACTACACTTTACCAAAATGAGGAAAGGAAACTATTTCCACACAATTGTATGCATTTGAATATGTAACATGGCCTCATGAAGCCAGAACATACATGAAGACTATTTTGATGGTAGTGTTTTAATTGATCACACCAGTGTGTAGTTAATTGATGCTGTGGAAGACATCAACATATCATAGCTGTGTGTTTTGTTTTGGTGGAAATAATCAGTTTTGAGAAGAGAGAACATGCTTTTGAGTGTTGTGTCACTTTATAAGAGATTTGTGGAGTTTTGACAAACTCTTTTCAGTTTAGAATTTTGACAAACTGAGCCACAGTTATTGGAAATGTGTTTAAACGTTTGGAGAAAAACTGTAAAGACACAACACATGTAGACATTTTCAACACATTTAATTGCTCAATGTACAGCAGTAAAATACATTGAAACTGAGTGAAAAAAGTAGTAATTTTAAATTAAAAAAATATATGATAAAGAACGTAGAATACAGTAAAAATAATTTCCATGTATTTACATCCAATGAAGAAAACAACAGTTTGTACATAAGAAAGACTTGAGTTTATGGTGCCTCAGCATCCTGTCTGTGCTCTGACTCAGACCAGAGATTCTGCTCAACATCACAGCAGCAACAACAAGCCTCCTCCATGGCCCTTCTCTCTCTGTCTCTCTCTCTGTCTCTCTCTCTGTCTCTCTCTCTCTGTGTGTCTCTCTCTCTCTGTCTCTCTCTATAGCTCTCTCTGTGTCTCTATCTCTCTGTGTGTCTCTATCTCTCTAGCCCTTTTCCCACATGCGCTTTGTACCGCAAAATGACCGGTACGTGGTCTAATGCCTGCATGTGAGAAAGGCGCCGTGCCGGTATAAGCGCGACCCCGTCGTCCCCGACATTTCACCAGTTTCGTGCCAGTCACAAGAGCGGTATGGTCTTAAGGGGACGCAAGTGGAAACGGTTCAGGTCATTTTCCGCGACAGCGGTCCTTCAATCATGGGCGAGGAGTAGCCTACACACGTTGCTTAATGTTCCAGCGGGCATAATCTAATCATTCGCGCACATTAAAGCAAACTGGCGAAATGATCTTGTGATAGCCTAATAAGAGCAGTATGTCAGCTTGCTGATTTCCGAAAGGCATTTTCCGCTATCAGTGGGCTGTGACTTCGTGGACCAGGTTGCAATGCACACAGTAGACAGTCCAACACCAAATACACAGCTGATTGTTCGATATTCCCCTGGCGTTGCGTACCACCAAAGGACTATTGCCAGTCGCAAACGCGCTTCCAGTGGTTTTCGCCACCGGGTGATCTTGCGTGCGGGTCGGACCAGACTCAGCACGTAATACCGGGACATGCGAAAATGACGCTTCCTTCCACGTCGTCAAAATTGTTCAGAGCATCTTCCCAAAATAAATTCCCTCCTGGTCTCTCTCGCTTCCAGACGGCTCTAGTCTCACGCAGCAGCGCAGAGGTACATAACACTGTCATGATCTGTCCCCGGTTTAGTCTATCTTCATATTCTGCGCGACACTCTCATGGGCGAGGTGTACACACGTTGCTTAATGTTCCAGCGGGCATAATCTAATCATTAGCGCACATTAAAGCAAACTGGCGAAATGATCTTGTGATAATAAGAGCAGTAGCCTATGTCAGCTTCATGTGTGTGCTGTGCTGATTTTCCCCTCTCCTCTCTGCTCGCTCTCTGGCCACAGTCCGTCCTCCTCCTTCAGTCACAGTCCGACAGGGACTAAGCAACGTTGCCGACAGCCAAGGCAAGCCCGGACACATCAAATGAAGCCAGTCTGTAAGTGCTTCAACGCGACGCAGGTGAACGGATAAACAAGCAAACTTATTTCACCATTCGGAGTTTTGCCGACACGTCACTCCCCACCCGCTCTGCAGTGCCGCCCCCCCCTTCCCCCCCCATACAGGCAATTTCGCTGATAGATTCCCACATGCCAGAGGAGAGGTGTGAAGGGAAATGTCCGATATTGACTTACAGGTAATTTTCCGGTACGCATGTGGGAAAACGGCTTCTCTCTCTCTCTGTATCTCTCTCTCTCTCTCTCTCTCTCTCTCTGTGTATCTCTCTCTCTGTCTCTCTCTCTCTCTCTCTCTCTCTGTCTCTCTCTCTCTGTCTCTCTCTATCTCTCTCTCTCTCTGTCTCTCTCTGTGTATCTCTCTCTCTGTCTCTCTCTCTCTCTCTCTCTCTCTGTGTCTCTCTGTGTCTCTCTCTGTGTCTCTCTCTCTCTCTGTGTGTCTCTCTCTCTCTCTCTCTCTCTCTCTGTCTCTCTCTCTCTCTGTCTCTCTCTCTCTCTCTGTGTCTCTCTATCTCTCTCTCTCTCTGTCTCTCTCTAATTCAAATTTTTCAAATTCTAATAGCTTTATTGGCATGAATGTCATAACAATATTGCCAAAGCATCAAGAAACAATCACATTCAACATTACAGTAAACATCACTCCTCATGAATAATACAATAATACAGTAATACAATGCAATAATAATCATAATCATAATACACATTAATTATGAAACACTGAGATTGATACACATCAGTGTGTGTAGGTCACTCACTGTCCCTCAGGTTGTGGCATGTTGAGACATATTGGACAGACAGATGAGCCCTGTCTCCTTCTCTTAGGACTTTTAATTTGGAAAGCTCATTAAGTTCT
>NW_028151485.1:0-32500 GCF_964638095.1 Poromitra crassiceps | reverse complement strand
ACCATAATTAATTTCAATGTCCGCTCTCCAAATCGCTGTCCGTTCTCAAGAGCTATATATTCAGTTGGTTCATGAAATCGCTGGGCTGCGTGCCCTCCAGTGTTGCTCCTGGCCAATCCCGGCGCCACAGGGCGTGGTTATTGCTTTATCCTATGTGGGGTTAGAAATCACGCGTCAAAGAGAGAGAGGGGGAGACAGAGAAAGAGAGTGATAGAAAGAGAGGGGGAGAGAAAGAGAGAGAGAAAGAAAGAGGGAGAGAGTTAGAGGGAGAGGAAGAAAGAGGGAGAGATAGAGAGAGGGAGAGAAATAAATAGAGAGGGAGACAACGAGAGTGAGGAGGAGAAAGAGATAGACAGTGGAAGTGTCTTCACCTCCTTCAGTGAAGTCTAGATTCATGTTGATTCATCAGTGTGTGTGTGGCTCCATGAGGAGGTGATACAGGTCCACATAATGAGCCACAGTACAGCTAACTCCAAAACCTGGCATCAGGACAACAGACTGGAGCTGAAGGGAAGAGGCTAACTCCAAAACCTGGCATCAGGACAGGACAACAGACTGGAGCTGAAGGGAAGAGGCTAACTCCAAAACCTGGCATCAGGACAACAGACTGGAGCTGAAGGGAAGAGGCTAACTCCAAAACATGGCACCAGGACACCAGACTGGAGCTGAAGGGAAGAGGCTAACTCCAAAACCTGGCATCAGGAAAACAGACTGGAGCTGAAGGGAAGAGGCTAACTCCAAAACCTGGCATCAGGACAACAGACTGGAGCTGAAGGGAAGAGGCTAACTCCAAAACCTGGCATCAGGACAACAGACTGGAGCTGAAGGGAAGAGGCTAACTCCAAAACCTGGCATCAGGACAACAGACTGGAGCTGAGGGGATGAGGCTAACTCCAAAACCTGGCATCAGGACAACAGACTGGAGCTGAAGGGAAGAGGCTAACTCCAAAACCTGGCATCAGGACAACATACTGGTGCTGAAGGGAAGAGGCTAACTCCAAAACCTGGCATCAGGACAACAGACTGGAGCTGAAGGGAAGAGGCTAACTCCAAAACCTGGCATCAGGACAACAGACTGGAGCTGAAGGGAAGAGGCTAACTCCAAAACCTGGCATCAGGACAACAGACTGGAGCTGAAGGGAAGAGGCTAACTCCAAAACCTGGCATCAGGACAACAGACTGGAGCTGAGGGGATGAGGCTAACTCCAAAACCTGGCATCAGGACAACAGACTGGAGCTGAAGGGAAGAGGCTAACTCCAAAACCTGGCATCAGGACAACATACTGGTGCTGAAGGGAAGAGGCTAACTCCAAAACCTGGCATCAGGACAACAGACTGGAGCTGAAGGGAAGAGGCTAACTCCAAAACCTGGCATCAGGACAACAGACTGGAGCTGAAGGGAAGAGGCTAACTCTAAAACCTGGCATCAGGACAACAGACTGGAGCTGAAGGGAAGAGGCTAACTCCAAAACCTGGCATCAGGACAACAGACTGGAGCTGAAGGGAAGAGGCTAACTCCAAAACCTGGCATCAGGACAACAGACTGGAGCTGAGGGGATGAGGCTAACTCCAAAACCTGGCATCAGCACAACAGACTGGAGCTGAAGGGAAGAGGCTAACTCCAAAACCTGGCATCAGGACAACAGACTGGAGCTGAAGGGAAGAGGCTAACTCCAAAACCTGGCATCAGGACAACAGACTGGAGCTGAAGGGAAGAGGCTAACTCCAAAACCTGGCATCAGGACAACAGACTGGAGCTGAAGGGAAGAGGCTAACTCTAAAACCTGGCATCAGGACAACAGACTGGAGCTGAAGGGAAGAGGCTAACTCCAAAACCTGGCATCAGGACAACAGACTGGAGCTGAAGGGAAGAGGCTAACTCCAAAACCTGGCATCAGGACAACAGACTGGAGCTGAAGGGAAGAGGCTAACTCCAAAACCTGGCATCAGGACAACAGGCTGGAGCTGAAGGGAAGAGGCTAACTCCAAAACCTGGCATCAGGACAACAGACTGGAGCTGAAGGGAAGAGGCTAACTCTAAAACCTGGCATTAGGACAACAGACTGGAGCTGAAGGGAAGAGGCTAACTCCAAAACCTGGCATCAGGACAACAGACTGGAGCTGAAGGGAAGAGGCTAACTCCAAAACCTGGCATCAGGACAACAGACTGGAGCTGAAGGGAAGAGCCCTTAATGACTGTTGATTCTTTCATTTGGCTTTTTGCTTTGTTTGCATCATGTTGGTTTGATTTTGGTTGCAATGCATTTATATAATTAATTTAATTTGGCTCCTCCCTAAATCAGTGTTACATTTAGCTGGTGATTCTACCCTACTCCATATGAACTCCATACACTGAGAAAGCAAGACATTAAAGTCTGTTCTGTTCTGCACTTCTTTGCCAGTTGGAGGCGGCAGGACAGCCTGCTGTTGGAGACAAAACAGTCACTACTCTTGGCTGCAGTGGACACTGGACATTAAACTCTTATGTATGCTGCACTCTTTTAAATAGGCAGATTTTTAACTTGTATTTGAGTAATAAAACCCTTTGTTTTTTTTACTTTTACTGTTGTTTGGGCCAGCACCACTCCCCTGTAGAAAACTAATGTATTTTATTCTTAAAGTCACACTCCACACCCTTGAGACACATTTTAATTACCTTTATTTGTGTTCACATTTAGACAAAACAATCCTTGAACACAAACAATGGGAAATTTCAGAATGGCAAAATCTATTTGAAATTAAAACCCCAATTCAGAAAAAGTTGGGACGCTGTGTATAACTTAAATAAAAACAATGTGATCATTTGCAAATCCTTTTCCACCTATATTCAATTGAATAAAGTAGAAATATATTGAATGTTTTACCTGATCAACTTCAAGTCCATCCTGGCTCAATATTGTGTTTCACATCATACAATGTTCATATTCTGAATTTGATGCCAGCAACACCTTTCACAAAAGTTGGAACAGAGGCAACAAAAGACTGGGAAAGTCGAGGAATGCTCAAAAAACACCTGTTTGGAAAATTCCACAGGTAAACAGGTTAATGGAGAGGCAAAGTGACCGCCTACTTCCAAGGCCGGATTAACCATAGGGCAACAGGGGCAGGTGCCCCGGGGCCCTCGGGGTGAAGGGGCCCTCCAAAAAAAAAAAAAAAAAAAAAATTGTCGGGCTCATGTTGGGCTCCACAGAACTATGACACAAATCTAAGACCAATCAGGACAAAATAAAATGTGTTTCCAAGAAGATTAAGTCTGATGATTTAGTCTCATTGGATGCCTGTGGGCAAGTGGTGACCAGGGGCGCGGGAAGTGGGGGTGTTTGTGGTGCTGCGGCACCCTCTGCTGTTTTGTATTGGAAATGTAATGTCAATTATTTTTTCATCATTGTAAAGCCACAGCACAGTGAAGAGGATATTAATGTGAAGATTAGCCTCTTCCTTTTGCTCTCAGAGTGCATCAGATTCATGCATTTTACTTTAAAATGTACAAAATTTCTTTGTACATTTCTTTGAAACCCCCCAGTCAGACTAATATCTTTATCCTGCTGGTGCTACCTCTTTGCAAAGCCTAGAATCGCCTATGAGTGAGTGAGAAACTGAATCTCAGAAACGGAATAATAACATAACAGTATAATACTAATGTTAATTTAAAATGAGATATTCCTCTAAATATGGCAAAAAAACATCCAAACATCCGGACGATGGGTGGGGGGGGGCCCCTGGGAGCTTCAGTGCCCCGGGGCCCCTGGGGGTGTTAATCTGGCTCTGCCTACTTCCTGCTTCAGCACTGTACCAGAGATTTTTATCCGCCATTTATTTTCCCATAGACATTTCGTAAAATGCTTATACAAATAGTTTTACATCATCAAACCAAACGGTTTAGCTATATTTAGAATCGGGAGAGACCATAGAACATTTCACTCTGACCAAAACTTTAAAAAAGCATTTTACAAAATGTCTATGGGAAAATAAATGGCGGATGAAAATCTCTGGTACAGTGCTGAAGCAGGAAGTAGGAGGTCACGTTGCCTCTCTATAGACCCTGACAGGGTCAGTGTCATGATTGGGTATAAGCAGTGGTGTATAAAGTACTCGAAAGCCATACTTGAGTAAAAGTACAGATATCTTCCCAGAAAAAGACTTTGGTAAAAGTCAAAGTCACTCATTAGAATATTACTTGAGTAAAAGTCTTAAAGTAGCTGATATTTTCTGTACTTAAGTATCAAAAGTAATTTTCTGATATTAAATGTACTTAAAGCAGCTACGAGCAACTTTTTCGATTGTTATTAAACAGTATAATTACAATATTTATGCATCACATCTTACCTATAATAGTAGCTGAGACCAAAGCCGTGTGAATCGGAGATTGCTCCCTTAGATGATTATTAAGTCTGTGTCTGTCTAAACTCGCGTCAACAGGGTGGCTCTCTCTCTCTCTCTCCTTACCGCCGGACCGGATAAACGCGGAAGTGAAACCCGGAAGTGAAATGCAGCTAAACTGCCTTCACCCGTTCGCGCTGCCTAGCAACATAGCATAAACAATTTGAACGCCACGCATACTCTCGCGAACATCTCTCGTTATATTCTAACAGGTTTTTTGGAAGTTATTTTGTGGTTATGGCCGAAGTGGCTGCTGCAAACCGTTTCATTTCACTTCCTGATCTGCCCTGCCCACAGACAGACTAACACTGGCCGATTAACTCGGGCTTCAAGCGAGACTACTCTGCGTTGGTCTCGTCTACTATTAGAGGTAAGATGTGATGCATTGATATTAAATTTATACTGTTTAATAACAATCGAAAAAGTTGCTCGTAGCTGCTTTAAGTATTGAAAGTAAAAGTACAAGTAAATGCTGTTAAAAAAATCAAGCAAAAGACATGCCTGGGCTTGAGTGGAAGTATTTATTAAGTATTATATTTCTTCTTCTTGAGTTTTATAGCGGTTGGCAAAGGACGTTATGTTGCATTACAGCCACCAACTGGAATGGCGTGTGGATCGTGATTAATGTAACTTTCAAAGTAGGAGCACTGATGATCGCTTGCAGGCTACCCAATTTCTTCTGATTTTAGTTTGTAACTAAGATGCTTGGGGGAAATGTAGTGGAGTAAAAGTATCCATTTTATTTGGGAAATGTAGTGGAGTAAAAGTGAATGTTGACAGAGATATAAATACTCAAGTAAAGTACAGATACTCAGAAAATATACTTAAGTACTGTACTTAAGTATTAATACTGTGTTACATTACACCACTGGGTATAAAAGGAGCATCCCTGAAAGGCTCAGTCATTCACAAGACAGGAGGGGGCAAAGTTCACCACTTTGTGAACAACTGCAACGTACAATTGCAAGGAATTGAGGGATTTCACCATCTACAGTCCATAATATCATCCAAAGCTTCAGAGAATCTGGAGAAATCTCTGCACATAAAGGGGAAGGCTGAAACTAACATTGAATGGCCGTGACCCTTGATTTCCTCAGGCGACACTGCATTAAAAACCAACATCATTCTGTCATGGATATTCCCACATGGTCTCTGGAACACTTGGGAAAAGCAGTCAGTTAACACAGTTTCTCGCTGCATCTTAATGTAAGTTAAGACTCTAATGTACCATGCAAAGTGAAGCCATATATCAACCACATCCAGAAACGTGCCCGAGCTCATCTGAGATGGACTGGTCAGACCACAGCACACTTTGCCTCACTCATTTCACCTCCTTTTCAAATATGTTGATGAAAAGGCATGATGTCAGCCATCACCCTGATTCACAGTAGGATCAGAATGAATGGACGTCACAGACTGTGCCATAGATGGACTTTCTATCTCACTAGTTGAATGTGTTGCTTTGTTTTCATGAATCAAACTAAATACACACTTACATTTCCTCAGACCTGGTTTCAGCCTCTGCACTCCACCATGGTCCACACTGGAGGAATAAACAAAGTCAGATCAGCAGATTCTCTTTGATGATGGAAACAACATGGACATTTATTAATAACCTTCATTATGAAGGATTTCCTCTCATATCCTCCATTGAACTGTATTCCTGCATGAGCTTTGCAGTGTGACAGAGAACATGTGTGTGACTCTCAGCCTTCTAGCAGACGTTGCCTCTCCATACCTGAGTCTCCACTGTCCAGCAGACAGCAGATTCTCTCCTGAGGCTCCTGGATGATTGTAGCTCAGGTCCAGCTCTCTCAGATGGGAGGGGTTGGAGCTCAGAGCTGAGGCCAGAGAAGCACAGCCTTCCTCTGTGAGCAGACAGCCTGACAGCCTGCACACACACACACACACGCACGCACGCACGCACGCACACGCACACACACACACACACACACGCGCACACACACACGCACGCACGCACGCACACAAACACACACTGTTGCATTTATAGTTTATACTGTTTTCCTCGTCTTTGCTGTCATGACGATTGACTTCAACATTTCATCACTTCCTCCACTGTAGTTTTACTTTGAGTCAGTTACTCAGTTATTCAGTTGCTGAAAACAGGAGCGCTGCTTTCCAATACACACACACACACACACACACACACACACACACACACACACACACACACACACACACACACCTACACACGCACGCACACATACATGCACGCACACACACACACACACACCAAAAAATAGTTGTGACACACACACAACACGCACACACGCATGCACGCACGCACGCACGCACGCACGCACGCACGCACACACACACACACACACACACACACACACACACACACACACACACACACACACACACACACACACACACACACACACACGCCAACAGATAGTTGTGACTTGTGACTGAACAATTTTCATCTTGACATTTTCGTTATTCGATGCTTTTTGAACTTTGCTTGCTCTTCCCTGTTTACTTGCTATAGCTCCGGTTCACCACTAGATGGCTCTACTGAACTGTTCATGACCCGGACCTCTTGCTGAGTTTCTGTCTCTGCACTTCAGTCCACTCATTGCTGTGCTGCTGGTTTCTGCTGCGTTTGTGCATTAAGGTCATATTTAGAAGGAGGAGAAGCAGCTTTCACTGCTTTGTTTTGTTATTCTTATTCAAAGATCATATAAGGCTACAGAGCAAAAACAAAACAAAGAGAGACTGAAAAACTATTTAACTCCCGCTTGTTTGTTTCATTTATTTTCACCTCCACTAAGGGAATTGGACAGAGTTTTGTTTTCACCCTGTTCTGTTCTGTCTGTTTGTCTGTTAGCAGGATGAGTCCACGGCACAAGGTATTAATCCATTTGCATGAAACTTTATGGAAAGATTGGTTATGGGATGATGCAGTAATTTAGTTAACTTTTCACACTGATTGGTGAAGTGTTAAAAAGGCATACACGTCTGAACAGATTCACGTAACACCATCAAACTTCATAGCCAATCAGCAGACAGAAGAAGAGACAAACCCTCCACTATTTCTGTTTTGTAACATTTATTTATACAGGGGGAGGAGTCTCACTCTCTATTCTAGGCAATATAGGAGAGCGACTGAAGCTCCTGAATGAACACTGTTTGTTGAAAGCCCCAGCTTGGGATGATGATTTGATTTATTGACTTTGGAAACCCCCTTATTTGACTTTGAATAAAATGACACTGAGGTGTCTTAAACCTTCGCAAACTGTGTCTGCGTGTTGGCTTGAGGTCAGACTTCACAATTGGTGGAGAATGCGGGCATTCTGACCCACGCCAACCTTTAAAAAAAAATTAAAAAAAAAAATGGAGCATGCTCAAGCTCTAACCGCGCTCCTAAGGAGCCAAGCAGACCTCCAGAATGCAGTTAAATAACTCTTAGAGAAAATTAACAAAGAGGACAGGGCACCACGCCCTCCCGGGGCTGTCCTCACTAAACAAAGCCAGGATGATGACAATGAAGCCTACCTCGAACTGTTCGAGCGCACCGCCGTGAGGGAGCGATGGCCGGCTGGCGACTGGGCTGGCATCCTCGCGCCATTCTTAACTGGTGAGGCCCAGCGGGTCTGTCGGGACCTACCTGTCGGCGACGCACAGGATTTTGATAGACTAAAAGCAGCCATTTTAGCAAGCCACGGCTACAGCCTCCCGGCCAGAGCACAACGCTACCACTCCTGGGCCTTTTGTGCTGGGCAGCCACCGCGAGCCCAGGTCGCTGACCTACTACGCCTCACCAAGAGCTGGCTCACCACGGGGGGTGATACACCCTGGATTGAAAGACTGGTTATAGACAGATGCATTCGCTCTTTGCCGCCCGATGCCCGGAAATATGCCGCTCAGGTGAGCCCGTCCTCACTAAACGAGTTGGTGGCACTTCTAGAGCAGAGGTTCTCAAATGTTTTTCAGCCAAGGACCCCTTACAAGATAGAAAATATACCGCGGACCCCCTCATTCTGATTTGTGATTTTGGGCTAAGCTTAATTGTTTCCACGGTAACGTGCTTGACTTTTAATTTGATAGGTTTGTTATTAGAATGTAATCCATGAACCATTTTAGATTTAAAGCATAAACTATTTTCGTTGAACTATGAAGATTTTGCAAAAAAAAAATATATATATATTTTTTTTATTACATTACATTTACATTACGTCATTTAGCAGACGCTTTTGTTTTGTCCAAAGCGACTTACAATATCACAATTTGTCAACAGTCCAGAAAACCACTATGCAACACAATAAATGACAGCCAAGATATTTTGATAGACTAGCACCATGTAGGAAGTAGTTTGAGAAGGAATAAGTAACATGTAGCATTTTCTTTTTAATTATTAAAAAAAAAAAAAAAAAAGAAAAAATTACTTGAAAACTTTTCGCGGACCCCCTGGCAAAGTGCCGCGGACCCCCATTTGAGAACCACTGTTCTAGAGAACCACCAGATCAGTACTGAAATGCTGCGCACCACAAGGATGGAGACAGCCAGACCCAGCCCCGAAGAGAGGGACAGCCGAGACCGCCGCCGTGGGCCGGCTACACCACCCCGCCCCCCACCGAGGAACGCCACTCCGGCGGATAGGATTCCGCGGACCCAGCGGAGGTGCTATGGTTGCGGACAGGAGGACCACATCTCATGGGCCTGTCCGGACCGCAGCCAAGATGTCTCCTTGCCCTCCGCCACCAACTCCGAGGCCTCCCGGCCCTGCCTGCATACCGGGGAGGCTGGTCGGCGCCACGCCACCCTGCCAGTGAGAGTCGGGGGGGCCGACACCCATGCCCTGGTCGACTCCGGCAGCGTCGTCACGTTGGTCCGGTCCGACTTGGCCGCCACCATAAGTACTGCTACGGTGCCTGTAACGTGTGTCCATGGGGACGTGCGTCACTACCCCATCAGCCACATCCGGGTCCAGACCCCCCGAGGAGACGCCCTGGTAGCCGCCGGCATGGTTCCCAACCTACCGGTGCCCCTCCTCATCGGAACTGACTCCACGCTGTTCGAGCGCTACTGGGGCAGCGGATTACGGCCCGATCCAACGCGCCGAGGGAGATGCCGAAGTCGCCGTCCGACGGCGCCTAAGCCGAGGGCTGCTTGCCCCGCATTCCGTCCCACCACGGAGGGACCCCCCACCTAGAGCTCCGCCTCAGAGGGAGACGCCAGCGGAGGAGAGACTCCCCCGTTTAACGAGGATCCATTTGCAGAGTTTCCTGTCATAGAAACCGCCACGACAGCCCCCTGTGGCCAGTTCGCCACCGCCCAGTGGTCCGACCCGAGTCTCGAGACCCCCCGGCGTGACGTTGCCGCCGTAGATGGCCAGCGGTGTCCAGGTGTGAGTGCACTTCCCTACCCACATTTTTTTGTGAAGAATGGACTACTGTATAGGGGGACCAAATCTAATGGGGGGGATTTAATTGAACAACTGTTGGTACCAAAGTCATATGTGTCACGAGTCCTCTACTTAGCTCACACCCACCAGTTAGGGGCCCACTTGGCGGTCCAGAAAACCTACGACCGAGTGGTCGCCCGGTTCTACTGGCCGGGGGTGAAGCGTGCGGTAGAGGATTTCTGTCGTTCTTGTCCCGAGTGTCAGAAAACGGCACCCCGGCCGTTCCTGCGCAACCCGCTCATCCCACTCCCAATCATTGATACCCCATTCTCCCGGATAGCCATGGACATTGTCGGACCCCTGCCCAAGTCGGCCCGGGGA
This sequence comes from Poromitra crassiceps, assembly GCF_964638095.1. Classification (NCBI taxonomy): domain Eukaryota; kingdom Metazoa; phylum Chordata; class Actinopteri; order Beryciformes; family Melamphaidae; genus Poromitra; species Poromitra crassiceps. The sequence continues at coordinate 22,368 of NW_028151485.1, read as the reverse complement.
CATCGTTACATCCTGGTAATACTCGATTATGCTACACGTTACCCTGAGGCTATTCCTTTGCGCACTGCCACTGCTAAGAATATTGCACATGAACTATTAATGCTGTTTAGCCAGGTAGGCATAGCCGATGAGATTTTGTCAGACCAGGGAACCTGTTTTATGTCCCGTGTCATGACCGCATTGTACAAATGGTTGAAAGTGAAACAAATCCGAACTTCTGTCTATCACCCACAGACTGACGGCCTCGTGGAGAGGTTCAATCAGACTCTTAAGAGAATGCTGAAGAAACTAGTCGAAGCGGACAGGAAGGACTGGGACCAGCTGATACCATACGTGCTCTTCGCTATTCGTGAGGTACCTCAGGCCTCCACTGGCTTCTCTCCCTTTGAGCTCCTCTATGGCCGTAACCCCAGGGGCCTCCTTGACCTGGCCAAAGAAGCGTGGGAGAGCCAACCATCTCCCCACCGCAGTGTCATTGACCATGTCGACCGCCTACAGGAGAGGGCGAAGAAGGTCTGGCCACTAGTCCGGGTGCATATGGAGAAGGCCCAGGCGACCCAGGCCCGCACATATAACAAAGGCGCCCGGCTATGGGAATTCCAGGTGGGGGAAAAAGTATTGGTACTGGTCCCCACGACAGAGTGCAAATTCTTGGCCAAGTGGCAAGGGCCATATGAGGTCGTCGAGAAGGTGGGTGACGTTAATTACCGGGTAAGGCAGCCTGGCTGGCGGAAAGGCCTCCAGCTTTATCACATTAATGTACTGAAGAAGTGGTATTCTGCTGACCCTGTTCCATACCCAGCCCTCCTGACACATGTCTCTCCCCAGAAGCCCCCCGTGGTAGTAGGCGAGGACCTTGCCCCAGCGCAGGTACAAGATATCCAAGAGCTCCTAGGACGGAGCCAGGACGTCTTCTCGGAACTACCCGGACGCACCAGAGTCATAGAACATGACATCGAAACACAACCAGGGAAAGTGGTGAGGCAACGGCCCTATCGAATCCCTGAAGCCCGAAGAGACGCAATTCGCGAAGAGGTGAAAAAGATGCTCGAGCTCGGGGTGATCGAAGAGTCCTACAGCCCCTGGTCGAGCCCTATCGTCATCGTGCCGAAGCCAGATGGGACGCTGCGCTTTTGTAATGACTTTCGAAAACTTAACGAAGTCTCAACCTTTGACGCCTATCCCATGCCCCGGGTCGACGAACTGATCGAACGCTTGGGCCCAGCCCGGTTTGTCAGTACCTTGGACCTGACCAAGGGGTACTGGCAAGTGCCCTTAACAGAGAGGGCGAAGGCAAAGACAGCATTCACCACCCCGGATGGCCTATTCCAGTATTGAGTCCTTCCGTTCGGAGTCCATGGTGCCCCAGCCACCTTCCAACGCCTGATGGACCGGGTCCTCCGTCCCCACCGCTCATATGCCGCCGCCTACCTCGACAACATCATAATTCACAGCACTACCTGGCCACAACACCTGGAGCAGCTTGAGGCCGTCCTGGGTGCCTTGCGACAAGCGGGCCTCACCGCGAATGCCAAGAAGTGCCGGCTGGGGTGGACCGAAACCCACTATCTGGGATACACCATCGGGAGGGGGTGCGTGAAGCCCCAGGCCCGAAAGGTAGAGAAGATCCATAACTGGCCTCGCCCAGTCACAAAGAAGCAGGTGAAATCCTTCGTGGGTCTGGTAGCTTATTATCAGAAATTCATTAAGAATTTTGCGACCATCGCAGCCCCTCTTCATGACCTGACCTGCCAGAAATTGCCACACCATGTCCACTGGACCAGCCAGACGGAGGCCGCCTTCCAGACCCTGAAGCAAGCTCTGTGTGAGGAGCCAGTTTTGGTGGCCCCTGACTTTGCGCGACCATTCATCCTACACACCGATGCATCCGGCACCGGGGTTGGAGCCGTCCTGGCCCAGATGATAGAGGGAGATGAGCACCCAGTGACGTTCATCAGCAGGAAGTTACTGAAACACGAGAAAAACGACTCAACAGTTGAAAAAGAATGCCTCGCCGTGAAGTGGGCCATCCGTCACCTCCGTTACTACCTGTGGGGCAGGCAGTTTACTCTGGTGACCGACCATGCGCCCCTCAAGTGGATGGCCACCAACAAGGACCGCAATGACAGGGTCACTCGTTGGTTCATTGGATTACAGAACTATAAGTTTAACGTGGAGCACCGCCCAGGGAAGGAAATACGGCACGCAGACGCCATGTCCCGCCTCTATGAGGAGGAAACAAAAGCTCCCAGCCCGAGCAAGGAGCTTAGGGGGGGGGATATGTGGAGTCTCACCTCTATAAATCTCCATGTTTCCCATCACTGTGTATCCCATCCCAACAGTATGTCATCGCCGAACCAATCACACTCATAATAATCTCATCCACTGTAATTCTCCTGGCAGCAATGCTATCCCCACGAGTCAGCCCATTCAATTCGGCTTCATCAACATCCGCTCTCTCACTAACAAAGCGCTGCTAATCAATGATTTGATTACAGAGCATAATATTGATGTCATGGGCTAACACCAAACGAAGCCTTCTCACTGAACGAAGCGTCCCCCTCTAATTTCACAAATATGCATGTTGCACGGACATCTAAAAAAGGTGGAGGCGTCGCTCTAATTTATAAGTCACGTTTGGATTTTTCTCACGATCAGAAACACAGCCTCACATCTTGTGAAATACTCTCCATGCGCCCCTTAAATATTGCTGGCCTGGGAGCGCTCCGCCTCGTTTTCCTCTATCGCCCACCTGGGCCCTACTCCTCTTTTCTCGATGAGTTTTCCACCTTCCTTCCCGACCTCGTGACCCACGCCGACAATATTATTATCACCGGTGACTTTAATGTCCATGTAAATCGTGCTACTGACTCACTCTGCAAGGCTTTCATGTCCCTGGTTGACGCCTTTGGCTTTGCGCAGCTGGTTCATGACCAGACGCACTCCAGTGGCAACACACTTGATCTTGTCCTTACCCGCGGTACTATTAAGATATCCGATCTGTCAGTTCTAGCATACCCTCCAACTCTCTCAGATCACTACCTCATTCAATTTAAAGTTGATTTGCCCCATCAACAGCCATTCCAGAATGATACATATAGCACTCGCCGTATCGATAACTCCACCATTACTGTTCTCACTGACCTGTTACCAACATCACTTTCATCTCTCCCAGAACACATCAATTCCCTTAACGATTTTACAAACGACTTTAACTCAATTCTACTCGCCTCGTTGGACTCTACTGCACCCTTGTCTGTAAAATCCCGCCGTCAAATAAAACCCTCCTCCTGGTATACCGAGGAGACACGTGCCCAAAAACGGATCTGCAGAAAACTGGAACGAAAATGGCGCTCATCCAAGCTGGAGGTTTTTAAACTCACCTGGAGTGAGAGCCTTACCAAATATAAGCGTATGCTCTCTGCTGCCCGAACCCTTTATCTATCCAACCTCATCAATAACAATAAAGATAACCCAAAATTTTTATTTGACACCATCACAAAACTCACCCGCCAACCCCCTCCCACCACAAACTCTCCATTTACAGCCAATGACTTCCTCCACTTCTTCAACAACAAAATCATAGGTATTAGAGACGAAATAATAATCTCCCTATCCAATAAGGTTACAAACCCCCCGCTCAGCCCTCCTCTGAGAGCCTTAGATGAGACCATCATTCTCTCCGACTTTGACACCATCTCCCTCGACGCTCTCTCCAAAATAATAATGTCATCCAAACCCACAACCTGCTTATTCGACCCTCTTCCTGCAAAACTAATTAAACTACTTTTCCCAACATTAGGCACTACCATACTCACCATCTTTAATAAGTCTCTGCTATCCGGCACCGTGCCCACTTCTTTCAAAACAGCCGTTATCAGACCATTACTCAAAAAACCAAACCTGGACCCCGAAATCTTAAACAACTTCAGACCCATCTCTAACCTCCCATTCCTCTCGAAAGCCCTCGAGAAAATAGTCTCAACCCAATTAATCGATCATCTCACAAACAATAGCCTCCTCGATCCTTTTCAATCAGGTTTCAGATCACTTCACAGCACCGAGACTGCACTTACTAAAGTCACCAACGACCTACTCATGGCATCTGATAATAATTCCTCCTCACTCCTCATCCTGCTAGACCTAAGTGCCGCCTTCGACACTATTGACCACAATATCCTGCTAGACCGCCTACGCCACTATGTGGGCATCCGTGGAACGGCACTCGCCTGGATCAAATCCTATCTGTCTGACAGAACGCACTGTGTTTCACACAAAAACATCATATCATCATTCTCCCCCGTACTGTTTGGTGTACCACAGGGATCCGTCCTGGGTCCACTATTCTTTGGTGTCTACCTACTGCCCCTAGGTGACATCTTCTGCCGTTTCCATATCAATTTTCACTGTTATGCCGACGACACACAAATCTACATTCCCATCACACCCAACGATCGCTCCAAACTCACAAACCTCAACTCCTGCTTAGCTGCTGTTACTGACTGGATGTCTCATAATTTCCTACACCTCAATGCCAATAAAACCGAGCTCCTCATTATCGGCCCAAAAACCCAACTCCCACTCCTCGCTGACCTTAGCCTGACCATCGACAGCTGCACCATCACCCCGACCTCAACCCTGAAAAACCTTGGCGTGACCTTTGACCCAGCACTTTCTTTTAACGCCCACATTAAAACAATAACCAAAACGGCATTTTTTCATTTACGCAACATCGCTAAGATCCGCCCCCTTTTAACTTCACCAGACGCAGAAATTTTAATTCATGCCTTTGTCACATCACGACTCGATTACTGTAATGTACTGTTTTCTGGCCTGCCAACTCAGGCCATTAAAAATCTACAGCTCGTACAAAACGCGGCGGCCAGACTACTTACAAAAACTCGGAAGTTTGATCATGTAACTCCGGTTTTAATTGCCCTCCACTGGCTTCCCATCCAGGCCAGAGCAGATTTTAAAGTGCTTTTATTAGCATATAAATCTTTGCATGGGCTCGCACCACTTTATTTATCGGAACTACTCATCCCCTATACTCCCACCCGCACCCTCCGCTCACAGGTAGGTAACTACCTCACCGTCCCGAGAATTAACAAAAAAACAGTAGGTAGCAGAGCATTTTCCTGCCGTGCTCCCCATCTCTGGAACCAACTTCCCCAATCAGTTAGGGATGCGGGCTCCATTGCTGTTTTTAAGACCAGATTAAAAACCCATTTATTCTCCGAAACATATGGCACTTCTTGATATTATGCACTGTGCCTTCTGTAATTATTTTTATTTATTTTTTGTATTATGACTTTCTATTCGTTTTCTACTTCTTGCACCATGAATCACCCCTATGTCCTAGCCCATATAATGTATATAGTATTGTTTGTATTTGTATTTTCTGCTGTGTGATGCCTTGATTGTAAAGTGTTTCGAGACCATGTCTCATGGTGATTTTACACTTTAAATAAAGTTGAATTGAATTGAATTGAATATACCCCCGATCAGGTGAGAGTTCACCTAGGACCAGCGTACACAGTGGAGGGAGAGCCCAGCCCCGCCTTGGCCTGGTCATCGATTGGAGGTATGTCCCAAATTCTGTGCTCATCCAATTTGATGTGTTGTCACCTGTGCGCTGCCTGATGAGCTGATGGCAGCTGCACTGAATGCCCAATCAAGGTGTTTGGTATTTAGAGCTCTCTCCCACTGTGTAGCTGGCTCTCCAGTGTGAAGGACCTCTCCCATCGGGCAGTAAGCTAATACTCCACTATTCTCTCTCCTATCGCATGGTTGCTATATGTTTAATGCATAAATACTTACCTTGGCCTTTCTCTCTCTATTCTAGGCAATATAGGAGAGCGACTGAAGCTCCTGAATGAACACTGTTTGTTGAAAGCCCCAGCTTGGGATGATGATTTGATTTATTGACTTTGGAAACCCCCTTATTTGACTTTGAATAAAATGACACTGAGGTGTCTTAAACCTTCGCAAACTGTGTCTGCGTGTTGGCTTGGGTTCAGACTTCACTATATATATATATATATATATATATATATATATATATATTGTAGCGATGTGGGGTTGTCAGTAAACATGGGATTGTCTGAGGGTTGGGTTAGTTAGCTGGGGGTGTTGTAGTGTGGTTTCCTACCGCACTTGAACGCGGCTGGGAATAGTGTAACGCACCTGAGTCTGAAGATACGAGGGAACTGGACAGGTGTGTGTAGCTAGGAGCTGAGTGTGTTAGCTAGGAGCGTAGCCAAGCGTGGCTAAGCGCTGGAAGCTGTGTGTTGTGAATGGAATAAAGCCTGCAGACCAAGTACTCGCCTCTTCTGTTCCTTCATTAATAATCCAGGAAGCGGATTATTACATTGGTGTCAGAGTGTAACTACGAACTTTGCCGCTCGCCTCGTGCGGTAGCATCAAAAGAGAGGAACGGAGAGACGGACTGTTGCTGCTCGCCGCGAGGTTCCAGCCAGTTGCAAGCTAATTGGGCTGGATTTCCCTCAAGTAGGTCGGCTTGGAGTGCTACAGTTGGCGTGTGAGAAGGGGCAAGGAGGAGCGGAGAAGAAGTGGAAATTAACGCCTTGGAGGATCGGCCAGGCGTGGGCGGCTAGCTGTGTCTGCTAGCTGCTAAAAGGTTAGCTGTGTCTGCTAACTGCTAAGAGGTTAGCTGTGTCTGCTAACTGGTACGAGACTAGCTGTGTCTGCTAGCTGCTACGAGGTTAGCTGTGTCTGCTAACTGTTACAAAGACCACGTGCGATGGTGCGCGACAGAGAATGGCCGTTGCTGAACGGGGAGAAGGAGCTTGTGCTGGCTCCCCTTATACTGACGTTCGGCTCGATGCTGGCGGGCATGGAAGCCCGGGTGTTGAAGGAGGTCGGACGGCTGTTGGAAGCTACGCTTGCCTGGGCAGAGGAGCTGATGAGGGTGCTACGAGATGTCACACAGCGTGTGGACTTGCTGAGCGCGGTGGTGGCGCAGCGTGGAGAACGGTCGGAGGAGCCGCAAGAGAGACGGTGTTGGACATGCAAAGAGCCTGGGCATCTGGCGAGGTGGTGTCACAGCATTCCTTCGGGGCAAACCAGGTACGCGGAGCAACGGTACTGGGGGCGCCCGGGGGTCTGCTGGTCATGCGGTGCGTTTGGACATATAGCCAGGGGTTGTCATGAGGCTATCGGAGACCGGAGGACAGCGGGAGAAGAGAGACGTGCCGGCGGCGGGCAGGTGAGACTCTGTTGGGGTTGCCGTTCACCTGAGCACTTAGCCAGAGAGTGCACGGAGACTTTGAGGAATGGAGGAGACACGCAGCCGGAGCAACAGGCAGCGGAGCAGCGGAGCAGTGCAGAGCCGAGCATTCAGGTCAGGAGAGTGTGGACTGCTTGTCCAGATGGACGGGTGTTGCTAACGCCGGAGGAGCCTAGCTGCTCTGCAACCCCCAGGGTAGAGGACATCATCTGCAGCGCTGTTACAGTCGGGAGAGTAACGTTGGTGTCTCCGGGTGAGCGAGAGGGGTTACCGCCGGAGGAGCCGGCCCAGCCTAGCTGCTACACACCCCCCACGGTTGCTGCGCAGAAAGCCGAGGTGGAGATCGCTGCCGGTGGGGTTCTCCCTGCTGCCCTGAACACGCCGCCCCCTGGGGGAGGAGGACAGGAGGACGAGCGAGTGCAAGAGGCGGAGGAAGAGGAGTACTGTTCAGATGTGGACCTGACAGACGACGACATGACCATCATGGATGTCGACGTGGGTGAGTGGAGACGCAGGCAGGCGGAGGACGCGGATATCGGTCCAGTGCTGGCGTGGGTAGCGGCCGGACGCCGGCCCCCTGCGGGGGAGATTCACAGGTGTTCCGGTGCCACGAAGGGACTGTGGAACAAGTTTACGGACCTGCGTCTGTGTGAGGATGGGCTTTTGGGGAGGACAGGGCACGGGATAAAGGGGTTCCAGAGGATTGTACCCAGCTACCTGCGGGGATTGGTGCTACGGTGGGGACTTAGGGCCCCCAGATCCGGTCCCCCCAGATCCGGTCATTTCGGGCCTGAAGAGACACTCCGCCGTGTTCATGCACTGTTCCATTGGGGGAAACACAAGGACGATGTGCGGAGCTACTGCCGTGTTTGTGTTCTCTGTGGGGGGCACAGGGGGGAGTAGTGTGTTTCTGGTGGTGGTTGAAATGTGTGGGGGGAAAAAAAAAAAAAAGTGTAATGTTGATGTTGTGTTGCATGTTTACTGTGCCACTTGGGACAAGTGTTTGTGTAAAAGGGGGGGCTGTGTAGCGATGTGGGGTTGTCAGTAAACATGGGATTGTCTGAGGGTTGGGTTAGTTAGCTGGGGGTGTTGTAGTGTGGTTTCCTACCGCACTTGAACGCGGCTGGGAATAGTGTAACGCACCTGAAGGAGACATGGAGTCATGTGGGGTGGCTAGCTCGCTGGGGATTGGTTGAGCGGGACGCGGCCATTTTGTCAGCGGGGAAATGTGCGTGGGTTGTAAGTCTGAAGATACGAGGGAACTGGACAGGTGTGTGTAGCTAGGAGCTGAGTGTGTTAGCTAGGAGCGTAGCCAAGCGTGGCTAAGCGCTGGAAGCTGTGTGTTGTGAACGGAATAAAGCCTGCAGACCAAGTACTCGCCTCTTCTGTTCCTTCATTAATAATCCAGGAAGCGGATTATTACAATATATATATATATAGCCTACTTAACTATACTTACTACTCTCAACTACTTTTGCTGGGCAGTCATTACTGGTGTCTACAAAAACATGTTGATTGAATTATAGGCTACAATGTAACAATGAGAACAATAACTACCATAACCTGAACATTACTGAATTTACTGAAACCAACTCACTAAGTTAATTTGAACCAAAGTAGCTGCCAAAATAATGGAAGCATTCAAGTAATTGAGGGATACATTATTATGAAAAGCAGGCTAAATTGCGCCCCCCAAGTGTGACTGTTTGTTTGTCTGAAATATAACTTGTTACTCACAGTCACATACAGTAACAAGTTCTATTTAGAAAATCGACAGGACATTTTATTTGATCATTCTCGTGAATTCCTGCCCAGCTTGATCTGCTCCGTGCTGCTTGATGCAACTCAAAGAGAGGAGCGAAAATACACAGGCCGATTAGTTTAGTGGAGCAGAGCGGAGAGCCGCTTCGGGGACGCCTCTGGTGGACACAGACGTTCACTACACAGGCTGCGACCAGCTGCAGTGTCCACCTCGCCTCGCGGTCGTAATGCAACATTTCCTGGTGGAATCTCAATCTGCCCGGCTGCCCGGCAGAGACTTTAGACAGAAAAGAGAACAACTTGAATGGAGGCGCATCAAAGGAGCTTTAGAAGTGAGTAGACGCAAAGCTGTCTGAAAAATAAGTAGGTAGACGGTGTCTACCTGCGTCTACCCTCCACTACACCACTGAGCTGGAGGCCTAACTTACTGTATGGATTTTTAACCCCTTCTAAAGGGGCCTATTTCTGAAGAAAATGGTGAAAACGACATACCCAAACTAAAATGCTTACTGTGGCTGAACCGCTAGGGTTACAGACAACTGCCTGACCATTTCTGAAAGGTAAGACTTTGACGTTTCTGTTCCAAGTGTCAGAATGACTCTGTGTAACACCAGCTCAAACACAGTGGTTGATTCTCGCCTAGAATAAAAAACACTTTTACAGTGTAAACAGTTACCTGTGGTTGTTGTATTTATGGCTAGAAACCCAATGGAGACATAGCCACAGGCCTTACCACATCACAACTCAAAGGAGATGAAAAAATATCAAAACATGAGTATTTGGCAGTGGTTTTAGTAGGGAGATACCTAGGCGGATTTCCAAAAAGCCATTTGGAGACTCCAAATGGACACCTGGTAACCAAATGACTTTAGAGGGATATATATATATATATTTTTCAACAATATCACATAAATTACTCATAAAAATAACTTTGTTGTATTTTAGATTTTTTTTTTTTTTTTTTTTTAATCTCTTAGTTACCCAAAGCCTCTCTAAAAGTGGCCAAAAGCAATTGTGATGTCATCAGTGATGTCATAAATCCTTCCTGGCTGAGGCTATAGAAATAGAAGAATAGAGTCAAACCAAATAACTTGAGTACAAATAGTTTTATTTACTCTTTGCAGGGATGTAAAGTCACGGAAAATGAAAAAGGTTACAGATGCCAGGGCAGACATAAAACCACTCAAAAATAATCCTATGTTGGTATGAAAAAGGTGACCGTCACCTAGTGACTAGTTTGCATCCCTGTCTTTCAAAAAAGCACAATTGCACATAGGAACTGTCAATTGACCAATCAATGTGCACACTATAAACGTGTACAATAATAAAACACGTGTGCAGTATAATAAAAAAAAGTATTGCACCAAGCCCCCTCTCTCTATGGCTCTGGCCACTATAATTCTGTGTCTGGGTGTATTCGATTTCTGCACAGAATGCAGTGTGGAGGCAGACAGGAAGAGCTGAAACAGCTGCAGTACACTGTATTTTGCAGTGGTGGTAACCTGTGGTCCAGGTGTTCTGACAGGCCTGAACTGTAGCTGTGGTGGCTCAACATCTGCCTCATCAACATCATGCCATCCGCAGTAGGAGCATCGGGGGTGGTGGGGACAGTAGGATCAGCGGGGGAGGTAGAGGCCAGTGGGGGCCGACGCTTCCTCTGTGAGATGTCTCTGGCACCCAGTCAATGTCTCCACTTCTGCTTCACAAAAAAAAATCATAGTAAACAACCATTCGCCATTTTATGGAGTGCAGGGAAAGACTGCATTTTGAATAAAATCCCCCCACCCCCCTATTGCCAGGTCTCCACTTCCCTGCCTACCCCCACCCAGCCCCACATCCAGGTGAACCATTTGAATGCAAATAGACACCCATCATCTTACTCTAGTCAAACAATTATACCAAGATAGATTAGAACTGTGAACACTCCAACATAGCATTCATATAAAGTCATTGACTGGCTGGAAATTATTTATTTATTTGTTTATTTATGTAGCGTTATAAATCAGGGCAATGAAAATAATTACAATCAATGTGCATGTGTGGAATAAATATCCCAACATTCACTTCACATGCCATTTTCATTATGAAAAGCAAGCATAACACTACTCCTTTTATTCATATTGAATAATATCATAAAACATATAGGCTACTCACCGATCAAGCATAGGATCAATTCCTTCAAGGAACAGATTTTCTTCCTCTGAGTCAACATCATCAGAGTGAGAGCCGCTGATTCAGACTCCGTGAGATCAACATCACTGACTCTCGAGCAATATGCTGCTGCTTCCTCAACTGTAAATGTAGACTTGCCAAGAAAATGACTTTTCTTCTTTGCTTTCGGCATTGTAAATAAAAGAAAACAAATTAAAAAACCCGAAAGAGTTTCACTTTCACTTTGCCCTCTCGTTTGATCTCGTGGTTCGTGCGCAAAAGCAGTCGGTATGCGTAAAAACGCTCTCGGCATTATGCAGGCTATAAACCCCCCTCCCCTCACCCAAACAAAGGGTTCCACCCCCTCTTTAGAAAGGGAATTTCATTCGCTACAAGACTGGTCAGTCAAATTTTAGCAATCTGCCATTGGATTCGATGTATATGACGTTTACGCAGAACATGCCCCCACATTTGTCAACATCCAACCAGAGCACGACCTGAGTTAGCCAATAGAGCCCACAGCAAATTGCGGAAGTACTAGTTTTGTTCCAGAGAGTATCTAGTTTCCAAAATAGGTCGGAATTCGTCCTTCCGCCTTTGTCTTCACGGGAAACTAACAGGAAACCGAACAAAAACAATATCTTCTTCACGGATTTGCAAAGTAAGCAAATATGGTTTTATTGATGATTGTCACAGTTAGGATGTGGTGGTGACTAAATGTAATAGCTAGTTTTGTTCGTTAGACCCTTAGCTTCATTTTCCATGCAAGATTTACTATGAGATATCTTGGTATGGTGGTGCGACACCGCACTGAACAGTAGTGATACTATCTCGCCTCGGAAAAAAAAATCAGGACTCTTTGTACAAATACGTCTATAACTTCTGCTGTGTTGATCTGATCCGAAAAAGGAAGACATGGTTCGATGCGCAAGAGTCAGACGATTCGTTTGGTATGTAGCATGAACAACATTGTGGAGAATTAACCACCTAATTCACCACGTTAATGACGGATGAACAGCAAAAAATGTAGAACGTAACGGTGACGTTACGCTACGCGAGAACAGGTTTTAAAGTCAATAACATTCACTCAGGTATTTTCACTGACATGAATGTGCATATAGGCTAATGCAGAATTGAATGTGTCTGTTGAACAGTTATCCTGACCTGAGAGTTTCCAGTCTGCAGTGTGGACTCTCCAGTCCAGCAGAAAGAAGCTTCACACCTGGATCATGCAAGTCGTTGTTACTCAGGTCCAGCTCTTTCAGACTAGAGGACTTGGAGCTGAGAACTGAGGCCAGAGCTTCACAGCTTCTCTCTGACAGCTGACAGCCACTCAGCCTGAAGAATTAGTGATGAAGACAAACAATTTCTATCCTGTTTTAAAGATCACATCATATATTAATCTATCCAGTTTGCTATGCACTTACATAGCTTTATTGGAGGCCTTGACCACTGGCAGCAGCTTCAGAAGAGCCTCCTCTGAAGCAGAGTATTTCTTCAGGTTAAACACCTCCAGGTCTTTTTCTGATGACAGTAAGATGAAGACCAGAGCCGACCACTGAGCAGGGGAAAGTTCCTTTCTGGAGAGACTTCCTGATCTCAGGTACTGTTGGATCTCCTCCAATAGAGAATGGTCATTCAGCTCATTCAGGCAGTGGAACAGATTGATGCTTCTCTCTGCAGAAGGAATGTCCCTGATCTTCTCTTTGATGTACTGGACTGTTTCCTGATTGGTCTGTGAGCTACTTCCTGTCTGTGTCAGCAGGCCTAGCAGGAGTCTCTGATTGGTCTGCAGTGAAAGACCCAGGAGGAAGCGGAGGAACAAGTCCAGGTGTCCATTTGGGCTCTGTAAGGCCTTGTCCACAGCACTCTGGCAGAGGTGAATTACCTGAGATTTGTCTCTGGAGGTTGATTGTGGTTCTGACAGCTGATTGACGCCAGAGTCGATGAATGAGACCATGACATAAAGAGCAGCCAGAAACTCCTGAATGCTCAGATGTACAAAGCAGAAGACCTGGTCCTGGTACAGCACACACTCCTCTTTAAAGATCTGTGTGAACACTCCTGAGTACAAAGAGGCTGCTGTGATATCAATGCCACACTCTGTCAGGTCGGCTTCATAGAAGATCAGGTTGCCTTTCTCCAGCTGCTCAAAAGCCAGTTTTCCCAGGGAGAGAATCATATTTTTATTCTGTGTCCAGTGTGGATCTGCCTCAGGTATCTCATGATACTTGACGTTCTGTAGTTTGGACTGAACAACCAGGAAGTGGATGTACATCTCAGTCAGCGTCTTGGGCAGGTCTTCTCTCTCACTGGTTTTCAACAAAGACTCCAGAACATTTGCAGAGATCCAGCAGAAGATCGGGATGTGACACATGATGAGGAGGCTTCGTGAAGTCTTGATGTGGGAGATGATTTTTCTGGCCTGCTTCTTATCTCTGAATCTTTTCTTGAAGTACTCTTTCTTCTGTGGGTTAGTGAACCCTCTCACCTCTGTCACCATGTCAACGCACTCAGCAGGGATCTGATTGGCTGCTGCAGGTCGTGTCGTCATCCATAGGCGAGCTTTGGGGAGCAGTTTCCCCCTGATGAGGTTTGTCAGCAGCACGTCCACTGAGGCTGACTCTGTAATATCAGTCAGGATCTTGTTCTTCTTGAAGTCTAGATGAAGTCGACACTCATCCAGACCGTCAAAGATTAACACAACCTGGTACTTGTCAAACCTGCAAATTCTTGCTTTTTTGGTCTCAGGGAAGAAGTGATGAAGAAGTTCCACCAAGCTGTACTTTTTCCCTTTCAGCAGATTCAGCTCTCGGAAAGTGAATGGAAATGTGAACTGTATATCCTGGTTGGCTTTGTCTTCAGCCCAGTCCAGAGTGAACTTCTGTGTTAAGACTGTTTTCCCAATGCCAGCCACTCCCTTTGTCATCAATGTTCTGGTTGCTTTGTCTCTTCCAGGTAAGGGTTTAAAGATGTCTTCACATTTGATTGGTGTTTCTGGTCTGGCTGGTTTCCTGGATGCTGCTTCAATCTGTCTGACCTCATGTTCATAATTGACCTCTCCACTCCCTCCCTCTGTGAGGTAATGCTCTGTGTACATCTGATTCAGAGGAGTTGGGTTTCCTGCTTTAGCAATCCCTTCAAACACACGCTGAAACCTCTCCTTCAGATTACATTTGAGTTCACGTTGGCAGGCAGAAAGAGTTTCTGAAAGAACAAATGACAAATAACATCAAAGAGTGAACTGGTAAATGTATATCTTCAAAAAATGAATAAAAACAGCTCGCACACTGCAGGGCTCCGTTTACAGTGATTTATTAGCAGCAAAAGATTAAAGTGACATTTCGAGCATCAAGCTCTTCATCAGACTGATGAAGAGCTTGCGTCTATGGCAGAGAATTAGTTCATCTTGAACTGATTTGGTCTCGTTTGAGAAATATTTAGATTTATATATTTAAATCAACCCAGTCTCACTCCCAGTACATCAAAATGTGCTGATTTCTCACGGCCCCTTGGCGTCGTTATTGTGAACGGGAAAGAGTACCTTCACATTGTAATATGCAGAAGAAGAACCACCGGACCGTCTGGAGGTCACCTCGTGGCCACCCCCAGTGGTCTTGAATGTAATAACAGTCTGAGGCTTAAGTTGGTCAAAGTCATGCTAGGGAGAAGTGCTTGGAGAGGCGGACCTGTAGTGTTCCCGGCTTGTAACTTTCTCGTCATGAGACCTCTTTCAAATCCTGACCTGAACCATAACTCCAACCAAGTTGTTTTTGTTGCCTAAACCTAAGGTTGTTTTACTTGCCTAAAACCAACCAAGTTGTTGTGCTTGCCTAGATTTACCCTGGATTCATTTCTCCTGTGAAATGTTGCTGGGCCACCGGTAGCCACAGTAGCCGGTAGACACAGTAGCCGGTAGCCACAGTAGCCACAGTAGCCGGTAGCCACAGTAGCCGGTAGCCGTGTCCAGTTGCAGCCGGTCGCGGCCGACCTGCTCGACCAAATAACCAGGAAGAGAGTCAGGGCTTGGCTCTCTTCCTGGTTATTTTGCTGAGCAGGGCGATAAAGAAACAAGGAGAGCCGGTGTCTGTGCTGGAGGAACGTACGCACCCTAATGTGATGTGAAATGTAGCAATTCACCTAATAATGACATGGAGGGGGCCGTGACGAATTGACGTATTTTGATACACTGGTAATGAGAACCTGTTGATTTAAATCCATCTCTCATTTTCCATCCTGTCCCATCTACATCATGTTAAAGCTGTTGAAAGCCTCTTACTGCTGTGCAGAGAGTCAGCCAGCTCCTCCTGCTTCATGCTCCTCAGGAAGAACAGTGTGATGTTTAGAAAAGCCTCTCTGCTGCTCCTCCTCTGCTCTTCCTCCTCACCCTCCACCACCACCTCATCCTCCCTCTGACTCTCTGAGTATTCTGGCTCATCTGGACTCATAACCCTCTGGAACCTTCTCAGCTCCTTTTTCACAAAGGTGATGATGTTCTCCTCAAGCAGCTGGAACAGAATCATATGAATTAAACATTCTTACTAAAATCATGGAACACAACATCAGATCCATCATAGACTGAAAGCCCGCTGGGCTAAAGAGTGCAGCATGGAGACAGAATCTTTGTTTTGTATTCGACTCGTTGGTGAAGTCAAACGTGTTTTTGTTAATTTCCACACCATAAATATGGAGTCCAGGTCTGGTTGAGGCTCCTGGGCAGACTGACCACTGGGAACCTCTGACCTCTGCTGGTAAACTCTGGGGGACAAAACATCAGATAGTAGGTCATACCATCATATCATATCTCTCTCTCTAACAAACAAACAAACACACACACACACACACACACACACACACACACACACACACACGCGCGCGCACACACGCACACACGCACACACGCACACACGCACACACAACAATAGGTGCTTTCGGACTGGAGGAACTTCTTCATAGTTCTAAAAACAGTTGGAGGAACTCCCCCTTTTGATTGTGTCCAGCAAGAACTGGGAACGATCGTAAATCTTAGAAAGCCATTTTAAGGGACTTTTTTTGCTCCTACTTCAGGGTAGGGAGGCTACTTTCCCAGCACAAGAGGAACCATTAGGTAGGTACAGTAGGTAGGTAGGTAGGTAGGTAGGTACTTTAATTATTATTTTATTTAGTGGTCTAGACGTAATGCGTTGATTGGTCTACAGTAACTTCTAGAAATGTCCTGAGGCAATATCAAAACTTAGTCTTTTTTTTAGCAAGCTAACATTAGCTAGCTAACTCAATGCCCTGTGAACTCTCACTTTCTTTGCTCTAAGGCTACTAGTAGCGGTTAGCATGCTTACATCACTTCAGAGTTCCTATTGGCAGTGTGAGTCTGAGGCTCACGAGAGAGACTGAGGGAGAGGGGGAGAGGGGAGGGACAGGGGGAGAGAGGAGAGGGAGAGAGGGGAGGGAGAGGGGAAGAGAGGGGAGGGAGAGGGAGAGGGGGAGAGACTGAGGGAGAGAGCGAGGGAGACATTGTGTGCACGCCAATAGGGCAGGCAAGGCGATGCAGCAGCCGAGCGGGCCGGTACATGAGCTGCAGGCCAGCTCGACGAGCTGCAGGACAGGCGAGGCCGTGCAGCGGGCGAGCCTAGGAATCAAGCGTGCAAGATGCCTAGTGGGTCTAAAAGTCCAATATTTATCTCATTATCTGATAGATTTACCAACTCATGAAGCTGTGGTCACTTTACAGAGATTCCTGCTGCCTTCAGGTGCTCCTCCCATTGTTTGACAGGTAAGTACGTCATGACAGACAGACAGACAGGCAGGCAGTATGTCACAGTAACAGACCAGTAAATAACCCTAACCCGGTTACAGACTGGTTATACTGGACAGCTCTCAGTGTGTCACAGTAACAGACTGGTTATACTGGACAGCTCTCAGTGTGTCACAGTAACAGACTGGTTATACTGGACAGCTCTCAGTGTGACACAGTAACAGACTGGTTATACTGGACAGCTCTCAGTGTGACACAGTAACAGACTGGTTATACTGGACAGCTCTCAGTGTGACACAGTAACAGACTGGTTATACTGGACAGCTCTCAGTGTGTCACAGTAACAGACTGGTTATACTGGACAGCTCTCAGTGTGTCACAGTAACAGACTGGTTATACTGGACAGCTCTCAGTGTGACACAGTAACAGACTGGTTATACTGGACAGCTCTCAGTGTGTCACAGTAACAGACTGGTTGTACTGGACAGCTCTCAGTGTGACACAGTAACAGACTGGTTATACTGGACAGCTCTCAGTGTGTCACAGTAACAGACTGGTTATACTGGACAGCTCTCAGTGTGACACAGTAACAGACTGGTTATACTGGACAGCTCTCAGTGTGTCACAGTAACAGACTGGTTATACTGGACAGCTCTCAGTGTGTCACAGTAACAGACTGGTTATACTGGACAGCTCTCAGTGTGTCAGTAACAGACTGGTTATACTGGACAGCTCTCAGTGTGTCACAGTAACAGACTGGTTATACTGGACAGCTCTCAGTGCGTCACAGTAACAGACTGGTTATACTGGACAGCTCTCAGTGTGTCAGTAACAGGCTGGTTATACTGGACAGCTCTCAGTGTGTCACAGTAACAGACTGGTTATACTGGACAGCTCTCAGTGTGTCACAGTAACAGACTGGTTATACTGGACAGCTCTCAGTGTGACACAGTAACAGACTGGTTATAAGATAGATAGATAGATAGATAGATAGATAGATAGATAGATAGATAGATAGATAGAGTACTTTATTCATGTAGAATAGCATCTCTCTCTCTCTCTCTCTACTAGACTCTGTTCATGTGGAATAGGCGGGGCTAAAAAAACACTACTGCATAGACTATCAGCACAGCACTAGAAGTCATATAAACTTAATTGGCGCATGAGCTGGTTGAGCAACTTTCATTGGAATGAATGGGCCCCCATCTTGCTAGCCTGGGTAAACCCAGCCCCCAGTGACCTGCTCTCAGACCTGTTCTCAGTCACTAGTGACTGGGAACTGAGAGAGCAGGTCACGTGGGGGCTGGGTTTACCTAGGCTACCATCTTGCCACACTGTTTCCAGTTTGTTTTATACCTCCTTATCCACCTTATTTTTGAATGCCCCACTGTAAAAAAGAATCGTGGGTACAAGGTCCGGTTTAGCGTGACTCATTGTTGCCGCGACCCGAATTATAAACCGGAAGCTGGAGTCCGTTATAAAAGTTATAAATATAGTCACGTTATAAACAACTAACCAACGCTGGAGGTCCGTATGGAAACTCGAAATGTGTGTTACTCGAAATGGTTAAAAGTTAAATCAATTTGGTGGCGTTTTACTGCCATGTAACATAGCTAGCTAGCCGCTAACATTAGCCACAGTTAGTAGCCGACTACCCACAATGCATTACGTTATCCCAGCACCCGAACGCAGAGCAGAATGGCTCTGCTGTAAAAGGGTAAAATCCTCATAGACGTTTTTTTTGTCGGGGGCTGGGGGGTTATCTAAATTGGTTACACCGGAAATAGAACCCATAGTTAACGTAAGGCAAAATGGCCGCCAAAAATAAGGTGGATACAACAGTTAGTTCTGACTGAGCAATTTGATTGGACAAGAGGGATCCTGGCCGTGCTGATATTTTAGTATAACATCACGGGTGCTTCACTGTGTTCATATCACTGCGCTTCAAAGCTGTGTTCAAACAGCGCTCACACCCAGGGACAGCAATATGGATTTAACCCCATTTAATCCCACCAGGCACAATAGTGACCATGAAACTATTTCAGTTATAAGACTCTAAAGATGTTACTGAATGATGTATCAATGCATTTCCAGCAAGTATTGAAATAATAATGGGTCTCAATGAAATATGTGCAGCCAGTGTCACATGGTTAGTGTAAATTGTCACATGACCATGATGCTTGGTTGCATCAAAGATCCAAACAAAAACATTATTAACTCATTGAGTGCCAGCCACTTTTGGAGAACGGACGCTCCCAGTGCCAGAGTTTCAGAGCGTTTTCAGTGATTTCTCGAGGCCCACAGAATATTGTGTGATATGTAAACACCGAACACGCCCAAAGAACGATGAGACTCTCTTCTATCATCAGCAAAAAAAAGTTTATTGATATCATTTTCCGTTCTTTAGTTATCAGCCGGAGAAGATAGGTGGATTTCAGCAAAAACACACGTTTCAATTTAGAAGCTGAGATAATGAGCCTTTTGTGAAATGAAGCATTTCAAGCACATCACTGACTCTGAAGCTAATATTTTCTGATGTAATGACACCTCAAAAATAATTTCCTTCAATAAAACAGTGAAAACAAAGGAATTTTGTTTGGCCAAATAATATTTTTTAGCTGCAACCAGCAGCGCTGGCCCCTGCGTGCGCAGACCCTACACCTTCTTGCTGGTCTTGATTTACTGCTGGTGGGCATCAGATATTCTAGCTTGTTTGCCTGTCTCTGTCCATCGAGCCTGCTGTCTGGGTCTGTGTTTACTGTCAATGGTTGTATGCTGCCCTGCGTGCCCCACCCCCCTCCTCCTCCTCCGTGGGAGTGTCTCTGGTGGCTCTGCTGCGTTTGCTCTGCGTTTGCTCTGCACTGAAAAGTGCGCTGCACCCCGCTTTTTCACAGAGTGTCGCCGGCTCCCAGCTGAGAATAATGTAACTTTTCAGAAAGACGCTGGTGTCGGCAACTAAATCATATGGAGGGGATATCGCAGCGGAGACGGAGGGGCTCAATTGTGGCAGCAGATTGACTGCTGTTCACAGGCACAGCTAACGTTATGCTTCATGCATATCGATGCATACCGATGCCGTTTCCGTTTCCATAACGACTTCTTCTCTCTTTTTTACTCAACTTTCTCTAATCTGGAGAGCACTGTCGCCACCTAATGGGTCGGTAAAATAGGTTATAGACTCACACCCCAAAGCCTACGCACGAGTTCTGTTCGCAGACTTTAGTTCTGCATTCGACACACTCCGTCCCCTGCTGCTAGTTCAGAAGTTAGTCAAGATGAACATAAACCCGTTCATCATCAAATGGTTTTATTCTCTTTTAACAGATAGGACTCAACAGGTGAAGGTTAATTCCTCCATCTCCACTGTTAAACATTGCAGCACTGGCGCCCCCCAGGGGGGAGTGAGCTCACCTTTTCTTTTTACTGCCTATACTAATGACTGCAGGAACAGTGAGCCATGCAACTTTGTCATCAAGTTCCCGGATGACACCATTATTTTAAGTTTACTGAAAGGAGACGACTGTCCTTCTGTCTACTACAGGGAAATCGTCAGTTTTAATGACTGGTGTGTCAGGAATCACCTCACTTTAAATACTAGTAAAACCAAAGAAATGATCTTTGACCCAAGAACAGTCAGGGTCCATGACCCCGTGGTCATTGAGGGCAGCACGATCGAGCAGGTCTGCTTGTACAAATATATGGGGATCCAGATGGACCACCTGCTCAAATGGAATGTCCACGTGGACTATCTTTGCTCCAAATTAGCGCAACGCCTGCACTTTCTACGTAGACTCAGACTGTATGGCGTGAGCAAGAACATTATGTCCACATTCTACAAAGCCGTGTTGGAAAGCCTGATTAGATATGGCATGGCGGCTTGGTTTGGGTCTCTGAACGTTCAGCTCAAAACTAGAATCCTGAAAATGGTCCACACAGCTCAGAAAGTGATTGGAACCAATGATTCGGTGTCACTCCAGTCCATCTTCGAGAAAAAGGTTATCAGCCTGGCTCACAAAGTCTTGACTGATCCCTCTCACATTTTATATTCTGAGTATGAGCTGCTTCCATCTGGGAGGAGATTCCGAGCCAGTAGACACAAAAGTAACCGCTACAAGCTATCATTTCTTCCCACCTCAATTGTTCTGTTGAACAAACAGCCCTCTCTTCCCCCATGTGTAGCACTCCAGTGAGGTGAGGGAGGTACCCCAAGTAGGTACGCTGCGTCTCCTTTACTGCTTTTACTTTGGTTTTATTTCTCTTACTTCGTACTTTGGTTTTATTTCTCTTATTTCATAATCCTATTTTAATGTTTTATCCTTTTATTCTTTTATTTTATTTTTTATTCTATGTTTCTATGGGTTTATGGTTTTATTGCTTATTTTACTTCCCTTACTAAGGGATTGATGAATATATTTACTGTGCAATAGGGTTGTGCAATCAGTACCTTAGCTGGTACACTTCCTGTGCTCTCAGTGCAATGCTGTGAATGTGACTGTGACCGTTCTGTTTTGTATTACTTGTCTGTTACACCTGTTGTTGTATAAGCACTTTTGCCCAAGACAAATTTCCCTCCCGGGACAATAAAGTATATCTCTCTCTCTCTCTCTTATACACATTCAACATGCCCCAAAATTTTACAGGAGATGTTATAGGCTTTGATCCACGTCCCACCGTCAAAAAACGCAATTGACGACAATCGTCGTCATTGGCACTCTACGTTAGTATTCGAATTGACGACGATTGTCGTCATTGGTGTGATGGAAAAATTGTTAAGTAATTATGTGTGTCCCTATGAGATGTTTGCCACTATAGTAACGGATGTTTGGACCCAGACAGGAGTTTCAGTTCTATATGAAACTACCCGTAAACATGAGACGGTCAGAGGACCCCTGTTTGAAACAGGGATCTGCACCTGTCTGGTTTTCGGTTTCGTGTCCTAAAGAGACATCATGAAACAACTGTTTCTTGATTTCTTTACTTGTTGTTGTGCAGGGATGCACGTACACATGTTTCGCAACCGGTCTTAACACACCCCAAGGACAGTTGAACGGTTGAAGGTAAACACCCTATGACTTGGCGAAATCTGCTATCTGCGTAGCAACAGATGGGGACTTCCTTTTTTTTAAGACCCACCCTGCTTACTGTATAAAAAGTCTCACCCTGTGAGGAGGAGGCAGTTCTCTCAATGACAAACAACCTGTTTTAAGTTGTCTCAATGAGATTGCTCAAAATCTGCAGATTAAAATACTTAATTGCTTTCAAGAGTGCATCTGAATTGTGACATTTCTTCATCTGGCTATTGCTCGTTCATTCATCGAGGTTATATTAATTTTCCATAACATTGACACTCAATGAGTTAAGTATGTGAACATAAAGAGACGATTACTCTCGTGAGATTGCAGCAAACCTTCTCTACATGAGTCAGTTAAAACAACTTACTTCTCTTCAGAAGAAT
>NW_028151486.1:0-54263 GCF_964638095.1 Poromitra crassiceps | reverse complement strand
AGTATAGATGACACACTGGTTACAGTATAGATGACACACTGGTTACAGTATAGATGACACACTGGTTACAGTATAGATGACACACTGGTTACAGGTATAGATGACACACTGGTTACAGTATAGATGACACACTGGCTACAGTATAGATGACACACTGGTTACAGTATAGATGACACACTGGCTAGACAGTATAGATGACACACTGGTTACAGTATAGATGACACACTGGCTACAGTATAGATGACACACTGGTTACAGTATAGATGACACACTGGCTACAGTATAGATGACACACTGGCTACAGTATAGATGACACACTGGCTACAGTATAGATGACACACTGGTTACAGTATAGATGACACACTGGTTACAGTATAGATGACACACTGGTTACAGTATAGATGACACACTGGTTACAGTATAGATGACACACTGGCTACAGTATAGATGACACACTGGTTACAGTATAGATGACACACTGGTTACAGTATAGATGACACACTGGTTACAGTATAGATGACACACTGGTTACAGTATAGATGACACACTGGTTACAGTATAGATGACACACTGGCTACAGTATAGATGACACACTGGTTACAGTATAGATGACACACTGGTTACAGTATAGATGACACACTGGCTACAGTATAGATGACACACTGGCTACAGTATAGATGACACACTGGTTACAGTATAGATGACACACTGGTTACAGTATAGATGACACACTGGTTACAGTATAGATGACACACTGGCTACAGTATAGATGACACACTGGTTACAGTATAGATGACACACTGGTTACAGTATAGATGACACACTGGCTACAGTATAGATGACACACTGGCTACAGTATAGATGACACACTGGCTACAGTATAGATGACACACTGGTTCAGACAGTATAGATGACACACTGGTTACAGTATAGATGACACACTGGCTACAGTATAGATGACACACTGGCTACAGTATAGATGACACACTGGTTACAGTATAGATGACACACTGGCTACAGTATAGATGACACACTGGCTACAGTATAGATGACACACTGGTTACAGTATAGATGACACACTGGCTACAGTATAGATGACACACTGGTTACAGTATAGATGACACACTGGTTACAGTATAGATGACACACTGGTTACAGTATAGATGACACACTGGTTACAGTATAGATGACACACTGGCTACAGTATAGATGACACACTGGTTACAGTAAAGATGACACACTGGCTACAGTATAGATGACACACTGGTTACAGTATAGATGACACACTGGTTACAGTATAGATGACACACTGGTTACAGTATAGATGACACACTGGCTACAGTATAGATGACACACTGGTTACAGACAGTATAGATGACACACTGGCTACAGTATAGATGACACACTGGTTACAGGTATAGATGACACACTGGCTACAGTATAGATGACACACTGGTTACAGACAGTATAGATGACACACTGGTTACAGTATAGATGACACACTGGTTACAGTATAGATGACACACTGGCTACAGTATAGATGACACACTGGCTACAGTATAGATGACACACTGGTTACAGTATAGATGACACACTGGTTACAGACAGTATAGATGACACACTGGTTACAGTATAGATGACACACTGGTTACAGTATAGATGACACACTGGTTACAGACAGTATAGATGACACACTGGTTACAGTATAGATGACACACTGGCTCAGACAGTATAGATGACACACTGGTTACAGTATAGATGACACACTGGCTACAGACAGTATAGATGACACACTGGCTACAGTATAGATGACACACTGGTTACAGTATAGATGACACACTGGCTACAGTATAGATGACACACTGGCTACAGTATAGATGACACACTGGTTACAGTATAGATGACACACTGGTTACAGTATAGATGACACACTGGCTACAGTATAGATGACACACTGGCTACAGTATAGATGACACACTGGCTACAGTATAGATGACACACTGGTTACAGTATAGATGACACACTGGCTACAGTATAGATGACACACTGGCTTACAGTATAGATGACACACTGGCTACAGTATAGATGACACACTGGCTACAGTATAGATGACACACTGGCTTACAGTATAGATGACACACTGGCTACAGTATAGATGACACACTGGCTACAGTATAGATGACACACTGGCTACAGTATAGATGACACACTGGCTACAGTATAGATGACACACTGGTTACAGTATAGATGACACACTGGCTACAGTATAGATGACACACTGGTTCAGACAGTATAGATGACACACTGGTTACAGTATAGATGACACACTGGCTACAGTATAGATGACACACTGGTTACAGTATAGATGACACACTGGCTACAGTATAGATGACACACTGGCTACAGTATAGATGACACACTGGTTACAGTATAGATGACACACTGGCTACAGTATAGATGACACACTGGTTACAGTATAGATGACACACTGGTTACAGTATAGATGACACACTGGTTACAGTATAGATGACACACTGGTTACAGACAGTATAGATGACACACTGGTTACAGTATAGATGACACACTGGTTACAGTATAGATGACACACTGGTTACAGACAGTATAGATGACACACTGGTTACAGTATAGATGACACACTGGCTACAGTATAGATGACACACTGGTTACAGACAGTATAGATGACACACTGGCTACAGTATAGATGACACACTGGCTACAGTATAGATGACACACTGGCTACAGTATAGATGACACACTGGCTACAGTATAGATGACACACTGGTTACAGTATAGATGACACACTGGTACAGTATAGATGACACACTGGCTACAGTATAGATGACACACTGGTACAGTATAGATGACACACTGGCTACAGTATAGATGACACACTGGCTACAGTATAGATGACACACTGGCTACAGTATAGATGACACACTGGCTACAGTATAGATGACACACTGGCTACAGTATAGATGACACACTGGCTACAGTATAGATGACACACTGGTTACAGTATAGATGACACACTGGCTACAGTATAGATGACACACTGGTTACAGTATAGATGACACACTGGCTACAGTATAGATGACACACTGGTTACAGTATAGATGACACACTGGTTACAGTATAGATGACACACTGGCTACAGTATAGATGACACACTGGCTACAGTATAGATGACACACTGGTTACAGTATAGATGACACACTGGCTACAGTATAGATGACACACTGGCTACAGTATAGATGACACACTGGCTACAGACAGTATAGATGACACACTGGTTACAGTATAGATGACACACTGGTTACAGTATAGATGACACACTGGTTACAGTATAGATGACACACTGGTTACAGTATAGATGACACACTGGCTACAGTATAGATGACACACTGGCTACAGTATAGATGACACACTGGCTACAGTATAGATGACACACTGGCTACAGTATAGATGACACACTGGTTACAGTATAGATGACACACTGGCTACAGTATAGATGACACACTGGCTACAGTATAGATGACACACTGGCTACAGTATAGATGACACACTGGTATACAGTATAGATGACACACTGGTTACAGTATAGATGACACACTGGTTACAGTATAGATGACACACTGGTTACAGTATAGATGACACACTGGCTACAGTATAGATGACACACTGGTACAGTATAGATGACACACTGGTTACAGAGTATAGATGACACACTGGTTACAGTATAGATGACACACTGGTTACAGTATAGATGACACACTGGTTACAGTATAGATGACACACTGGCTACAGTATAGATGACACACTGGCTACAGTATAGATGACACACTGGCTTACAGTATAGATGACACACTGGCTACAGTATAGATGACACACTGGCTACAGTATAGATGACACACTGGTTACAGACAGTATAGATGACACACTGGTTACAGTATAGATGACACACTGGTTACAGTATAGATGACACACTGGTTACAGACAGTATAGATGACACACTGGTTACAGTATAGATGACACACTGGCTACAGTATAGATGACACACTGGCTACAGTATAGATGACACACTGGTTACAGTATAGATGACACACTGGCTACAGTATAGATGACACACTGGCTACAGACAGTATAGATGACACACTGGCTACAGTATAGATGACACACTGGTTACAGTATAGATGACACACTGGCTACAGTATAGATGACACACTGGCTACAACAGTATAGATGACACACTGGCTACAGTATAGATGACACACTGGCTACAGTATAGATGACACACTGGCTACAGTATAGATGACACACTGGCTACAGTATAGATGACACACTGTTACAGACAGTATAGATGACACACTGGCTTACAGTATAGATGACACACTGGTTACAGTATAGATGACACACTGGTTACAGACAGTATAGATGACACACTGGTTACAGTATAGATGACACACTGGCTACAGTATAGATGACACACTGGTTACAGACAGTATAGATGACACACTGGTTACAGTATAGATGACACACTGGCTACAGACAGTATAGATGACACACTGGTTACAGTATAGATGACACACTGGCTACAGACAGTATAGATGACACACTAGCTACAGTATAGATGACACACTGGCTACAGTATAGATGACACACTGGTTACAGTATAGATGACACACTGGTTACAGTATAGATGACACACTGGTTACAGTATAGATGACACACTGGCTACAGTATAGATGACACACTGGTTACAGTATAGATGACACACTGGCTACAGTATAGATGACACACTGGCTACAGTATAGATGACACACTGGTACAGTATAGATGACACACTGGCTACAGTATAGATGACACACTGGCTACAGACAGTATAGATGACACACTGGCTACAGTATAGATGACACACTGGCTACAGTATAGATGACACACTGGTTACAGTATAGATGACACACTGGCTACAGATATAGATGACACACTGGCTACAGTATAGATGACACACTGGTTACAGTATAGATGACACACTGGCTACAGTATAGATGACACACTGGTTACAGTATAGATGACACACTGGCTACAGTATAGATGACACACTGGTTACAGTATAGATGACACACTGGTTACAGTATAGATGACACACTGGTTACAGTATAGATGACACACTGGCTACAGTATAGATGACACACTGGCTACAGTATAGATGACACACTGGCTACAGTATAGATGACACACTGGTTACAGTATAGATGACACACTGGTTACAGTATAGATGACACACTGGTTACAGTATAGATGACACACTGGTTACAGTATAGATGACACACTGGTTACAGTATAGATGACACACTGGTTACAGTATAGATGACACACTGGTTACAGTATAGATGACACACTGGTTACAGTATAGATGACACACTGGTTACAGTATAGATGACACACTGGTTACAGTATAGATGACACACTGGCTACAGACAGTATAGATGACACACTGGTTACAGTATAGATGACACACTGGTTACAGTATAGATGACACACTGGTTACAGTATAGATGACACACTGGCTACAGTATAGATGACACACTGGCTACAGTATAGATGACACACTGGTTACAGACAGTATAGATGACACACTGGTTACAGTATAGATGACACACTGGTTACAGTATAGATGACACACTGGTTACAGTATAGATGACACACTGGCTACAGTATAGATGACACACTGGCTACAGTATAGATGACACACTGGTTACAGACAGTATAGATGACACACTGGTTACAGTATAGATGACACACTGGCTACAGTATAGATGACACACTGGTTACAGTATAGATGACACACTGGTTACAGTATAGATGACACACTGGTTACAGTATAGATGACACACTGGTTACAGTATAGATGACACACTGGTTACAGAAGTATAGATGACACACTGGCTACAGTATAGATGACACACTGGCTACAGTATAGATGACACACTGGTTACAGTATAGATGACACACTGGTCTACAGTATAGATGACACACTGGCTTACAGTATAGATGACACACTGGTTACAGACAGTATAGATGACACACTGGTTACAGTATAGATGACACACTGGCTACAGTATAGATGACACACTGGTTACAGTATAGATGACACACTGGCTACAGCAGTATAGATGACACACTGGTTACAGTATAGATGACACACTGGCTACAGTATAGATGACACACTGGTTACAGTATAGATGACACACTGGTTACAGTATAGATGACACACTGGTTACAGTATAGATGACACACTGGCTACAGTATAGATGACACACTGGTTACAGTATAGATGACACTGGTTACAGTATAGATGACACACTGGTTACAGTATAGATGACACACTGGCTACAGTATAGATGACACACTGGCTACAGTATAGATGACACACTGGTTACAGTATAGATGACACACTGGTTACAGTATAGATGACACACTGGTTACAGTATAGATGACACACTGGCTACAGTATAGATGACACACTGGCTACAGTATAGATGACACACTGGCTACAGTATAGATGACACACTGGTTACAGTATAGATGACACACTGGTTACAGTATAGATGACACACTGGCTACAGTATAGATGACACACTGGCTACAGTATAGATGACACACTGGTTACAGTATAGATGACACACTGGTTACAGTATAGATGACACACTGGTTACAGTATAGATGACACACTGGCTACAGTATAGATGACACACTGGTACAGTATAGATGACACACTGGTTACAGTATAGATGACACACTGGCTAACAGTATAGATGACACACTGGTTACAGTATAGATGACACACTGGTTACAGTATAGATGACACACTGGCTACAGACAGTATAGATGACACACTGGTTACAGTATAGATGACACACTGGCTACAGTATAGATGACACACTGGCTACAGTATAGATGACACACTGGCTACAGTATAGATGACACACTGGCTACAGTATAGATGACACACTGGCTACAGTATAGATGACACACTGGTTACAGTATAGATGACACACTGGTTACAGTATAGATGACACACTGGTTACAGTATAGATGACACACTGGTTACAGTATAGATGACACACTGGTTACAGTATAGATGACACACTGGTTACAGTATAGATGACACACTGGCTACAGTATAGATGACACACTGGTTACAGTATAGATGACACACTGGCTACAGTATAGATGACACACTGGTTACAGTATAGATGACACACTGGTTACAGTATAGATGACACACTGGCTACAGTATAGATGACACACTGGCTACAGTATAGATGACACACTGGTTACAGACAGTATAGATGACACACTGGTTACAGTATAGATGACACACTGGTTACAGCAGTATAGATGACACACTGGCTACAGTATAGATGACACACTGGTTACAGACAGTATAGATGACACACTGGTTACAGTATAGATGACACACTGGTTACAGTATAGATGACACACTGGCTACAGTATAGATGACACACTGGCTACAGTATAGATGACACACTGGTTACAGTATAGATGACACACTGGTTACAGACAGTATAGATGACACACTGGTTACAGTATAGATGACACACTGGTTACAGTATAGATGACACACTGGTTAACAGTATAGATGACACACTGGTTACAGTATAGATGACACACTGGCTACAGACAGTATAGATGACACACTGGTTACAGTATAGATGACACACTGGCTACAGACAGTATAGATGACACACTGGCTACAGTATAGATGACACACTGGTTACAGTATAGATGACACACTGGCTACAGTATAGATGACACACTGGCTACAGTATAGATGACACACTGGCTACAGTATAGATGACACACTGGTTACAGTATAGATGACACACTGGCTACAGTATAGATGACACACTGGCTACAGTATAGATGACACACTGGCTACAGTATAGATGACACACTGGTTACAGACAGTATAGATGACACACTGGTTACAGTATAGATGACACACTGGTTACAGTATAGATGACACACTGGCTACAGTATAGATGACACACTGGCTACAGTATAGATGACACACTGGTTACAGTATAGATGACACACTGGCTACAGTATAGATGACACACTGGCTACAGTATAGATGACACACTGGCTACAGTATAGATGACACACTGGCTACAGTATAGATGACACACTGGCTACAGTATAGATGACACACTGGCTACAGTATAGATGACACACTGGCTACAGTATAGATGACACACTGGTTACAGTATAGATGACACACTGGCTACAGTATAGATGACACACTGGTTACAGTATAGATGACACACTGGCTACAGTATAGATGACACACTGGTTACAGTATAGATGACACACTGGCTACAGTATAGATGACACACTGGCTACAGTATAGATGACACACTGGTTACAGTATAGATGACACACTGGCTACAGTATAGATGACACACTGGTTACAGTATAGATGACACACTGGTTACAGTATAGATGACACACTGGTTACAGTATAGATGACACACTGGTACAGACAGTATAGATGACACACTGGTTACAGTATAGATGACACACTGGTTACAGTATAGATGACACACTGGTACAGACAGTATAGATGACACACTGGTTACAGTATAGATGACACACTGGCTACAGTATAGATGACACACTGGTTACAGACAGTATAGATGACACACTGGCTACAGTATAGATGACACACTGGTTACAGTATAGATGACACACTGGCTACAGTATAGATGACACACTGGTTACAGTATAGATGACACACTGGTTACAGTATAGATGACACACTGGCTACAGTATAGATGACACACTGGCTACAGTATAGATGACACACTGGCTACAGTATAGATGACACACTGGCTACAGTATAGATGACACACTGGCTACAGTATAGATGACACACTGGCTACAGTATAGATGACACACTGGCTACAGTATAGATGACACACTGGCTACAGTATAGATGACACACTGGCTACAGTATAGATGACACACTGGTTACAGTATAGATGACACACTGGCTACAGTATAGATGACACACTGGTTACAGTATAGATGACACACTGGCTACAGTATAGATGACACACTGGTTACAGTATAGATGACACACTGGTTACAGTATAGATGACACACTGGCTACAGTATAGATGACACACTGGCTACAGTATAGATGACACACTGGTTACAGTATAGATGACACACTGGTTACAGTATAGATGACACACTGGCTACAGTATAGATGACACACTGGCTAGACAGTATAGATGACACACTGGCTACAGTATAGATGACACACTGGTTACAGTATAGATGACACACTGGCTACAGTATAGATGACACACTGGCTACAGTATAGATGACACACTGGTTACAGTATAGATGACACACTGGCTACAGTATAGATGACACACTGGCTACAGTATAGATGACACACTGGTTACAGACAGTATAGATGACACACTGGTTACAGTATAGATGACACACTGGTACAGTATAGATGACACACTGGCTACAGTATAGATGACACACTGGCTACAGTATAGATGACACACTGGTTACAGACAGTATAGATGACACACTGGTTACAGTATAGATGACACACTGGTTACAGTATAGATGACACACTGGTTACAGTATAGATGACACACTGGCTACAGTATAGATGACACACTGGTTACAGTATAGATGACACACTGGTTACAGACAGTATAGATGACACACTGGTTACAGTATAGATGACACACTGGTTACAGTATAGATGACACACTGGTTACAGTATAGATGACACACTGGCTACAGTATAGATGACACACTGGCTACAGTATAGATGACACACTGGTTACAGTATAGATGACACACTGGCTACAGTATAGATGACACACTGGCTACAGTATAGATGACACACTGGTTACAGACAGTATAGATGACACACTGGTTACAGTATAGATGACACACTGGTTACAGTATAGATGACACACTGGTTACAGACAGTATAGATGACACACTGGTTACAGTATAGATGACACACTGGCTACAGTATAGATGACACACTGGCTACAGTATAGATGACACACTGGCTACAGTATAGATGACACACTGGCTACAGTATAGATGACACACTGGTTACAGACAGTATAGATGACACACTGGCTACAGTATAGATGACACACTGGTTACAGTATAGATGACACACTGGCTACAGTATAGATGACACACTGGCTACAGACAGTATAGATGACACACTGGCTACAGTATAGATGACACACTGGCTACAGTATAGATGCCACACTGGCTACAGTATAGATGACACACTGGCTACAGTATAGATGACACACTGGTTACAGACAGTATAGATGACACACTGGTTACAGTATAGATGACACACTGGTTACAGTATAGATGACACACTGGTTACAGACAGTATAGATGACACACTGGTTACAGTATAGATGACACACTGGTTACAGTATAGATGACACACTGGTTACAGACAGTATAGATGACACACTGGTTACAGTATAGATGACACACTGGCTACAGACAGTATAGATGACACACTGGTTACAGTATAGATGACACACTGGCTACAGACAGTATAGATGACACACTAGCTACAGTATAGATGACACACTGGCTACAGTATAGATGACACACTGGCTACAGTATAGATGACACACTGGTTACAGTATAGATGACACACTGGTTACAGTATAGATGACACACTGGCTACAGTATAGATGACACACTGGCTACAGTATAGATGACACACTGGTTACAGTATAGATGACACACTGGCTACAGTATAGATGGCACACTGGTTACAGTATAGATGACACACTGGCTACAGTATAGATGACACACTGGTTACAGTATAGATGACACACTGGCTACAGTATAGATGACACACTGGCTACAGTATAGATGACACACTGGCTACAGTATAGATGACACACTGGTTACAGACAGTATAGATGACACACTGGTTACAGTATAGATGACACACTGGTTACAGTATAGATGACACACTGGCTACAGTATAGATGACACACTGGCTACAGTATAGATGACACACTGGTTACAGTATAGATGACACACTGGCTACAGTATAGATGACACACTGGCTACAGTATAGATGACACACTGGCTACAGTATAGATGACACACTGGCTACAGTATAGATGACACACTGGCTACAGTATAGATGACACACTGGCTACAGTATAGATGACACACTGGCTACAGTATAGATGACACACTGGCTACAGTATAGATGACACACTGGCTACAGTATAGATGACACACTGGCTACAGTATAGATGACACACTGGTTACAGTATAGATGACACACTGGCTACAGTATAGATGACACACTGGTTACAGTATAGATGACACACTGGCTACAGTATAGATGACACACTGGCTACAGTATAGATGACACACTGGTTACAGTATAGATGACACACTGGCTACAGTATAGATGACACACTGGTTACAGTATAGATGACACACTGGTTACAGTATAGATGACACACTGGTTACAGTATAGATGACACACTGGTTACAGACAGTATAGATGACACACTGGTTACAGTATAGATGACACACTGGTTACAGTATAGATGACACACTGGTTACAGACAGTATAGATGACACACTGGTTACAGTATAGATGACACACTGGCTACAGTATAGATGACACACTGGCTACAGTATAGATGACACACTGGCTACAGTATAGATGACACACTGGCTACAGTATAGATGACACACTGGCTACAGTATAGATGACACACTGGCTACAGTATAGATGACACACTGGTTACAGACAGTATAGATGACACACTGGCTACAGTATAGATGACACACTGGTTACAGTATAGATGACACACTGGCTACAGTATAGATGACACACTGGTTACAGTATAGATGACACACTGGCTACAGTATAGATGACACACTGGCTACAGTATAGATGACACACTGGCTACAGTATAGATGACACACTGGTTACAGACAGTATAGATGACACACTGGCTACAGTATAGATGACACACTGGTTACAGTATAGATGACACACTGGCTACAGTATAGATGACACACTGGTTACAGTATAGATGACACACTGGTTACAGTATAGATGACACACTGGCTACAGTATAGATGACACACTGGCTACAGTATAGATGACACACTGGCTACAGTATAGATGACACACTGGTTACAGTATATATGACACACTGGCTACAGTATAGATGACACACTGGCTACAGTATAGATGACACACTGGCTACAGTATAGATGACACACTGGCTACAGTATAGATGACACACTGGTTACAGTATAGATGACACACTGGCTACAGTATAGATGACACACTGGTTACAGTATAGATGACACACTGGTTACAGTATAGATGACACACTGGCTACAGTATAGATGACACACTGGTTACAGTATAGATGACACACTGGCTACAGTATAGATGACACACTGGCTACAGTATAGATGACACACTGGTTACAGTATAGATGACACACTGGTTACAGTATAGATGACACACTGGCTACAGTATAGATGACACACTGGCTACAGTATAGATGACACACTGGCTACAGTATAGATGACACACTGGCTACAGTATAGATGACACACTGGCTACAGTATAGATGACACACTGGCTACAGTATAGATGACACACTGGCTACAGTATAGATGACACACTGGCTACAGTATAGATGACACACTGGTTACAGTATAGATGACACACTGGCTACAGTATAGATGACACACTGGTTACAGTATAGATGACACACTGGTTACAGTATAGATGACACACTGGTTACAGTATAGATGACACACTGGTTACAGTATAGATGACACACTGGCTACAGTATAGATGACACACTGGCTACAGTATAGATGACACACTGGTTACAGTATAGATGACACACTGGTTACAGTATAGATGACACACTGGCTACAGTATAGATGACACACTGGCTACAGTATAGATGACACACTGGTTACAGTATAGATGACACACTGGTTACAGTATAGATGACACACTGGCTACAGTATAGATGACACACTGGCTACAGTATAGATGACACACTGGTTACAGTATAGATGACACACTGGTTACAGTATAGATGACACACTGGCTACAGTATAGATGACACACTGGCTACAGACAGTATAGATGACACACTGGTTACAGTATAGATGACACACTGGTTACAGTATAGATGACACACTGGCTACAGTATAGATGACACACTGGCTACAGTATAGATGACACACTGGTTACAGTATAGATGACACACTGGCTACAGTATAGATGACACACTGGTTACAGTATAGATGACACACTGGCTACAGTATAGATGACACACTGGCTACAGTATAGATGACACACTGGTTACAGACAGTATAGATGACACACTGGTTACAGTATAGATGACACACTGGTTACAGTATAGATGACACACTGGTTACAGTATAGATGACACACTGGCTACAGTATAGATGACACACTGGTTACAGTATAGATGACACACTGGTTACAGACAGTATAGATGACACACTGGTTACAGTATAGATGACACACTGGTTACAGTATAGATGACACACTGGTTACAGTATAGATGACACACTGGCTACAGTATAGATGACACACTGGCTACAGTATAGATGACACACTGGTTACAGTATAGATGACACACTGGCTACAGTATAGATGACACACTGGCTACAGTATAGATGACACACTGGTTACAGACAGTATAGATGACACACTGGTTACAGTATAGATGACACACTGGTTACAGTATAGATGACACACTGGTTACAGACAGTATAGATGACACACTGGTTACAGTATAGATGACACACTGGCTACAGTATAGATGACACACTGGCTACAGTATAGATGACACACTGGCTACAGTATAGATGACACACTGGCTACAGTATAGATGACACACTGGCTACAGTATAGATGACACACTGGTTACAGACAGTATAGATGACACACTGGCTACAGTATAGATGACACACTGGTTACAGTATAGATGACACACTGGCTACAGTATAGATGACACACTGGCTACAGACAGTATAGATGACACACTGGCTACAGTATAGATGACACACTGGCTACAGTATAGATGCCACACTGGCTACAGTATAGATGACACACTGGCTACAGTATAGATGACACACTGACTACAGTATAGATGACACACTGGCTACAGTATAGATGACACACTGGCTACAGTATAGCAACAACAAATATAACAAAGTCAAATATGGATGCCCTAAATCTGTAAGGTCCAAATGCAGTAAGTATATGTTCCAATCAGCAAGCAATAATAAACATGATTAATCAGTGTTTGTAGTATCTATCTGGATGATCACTTTATCATCCTAATTGTGCAGCCCTACTGGATTCTGTTGCTTTGTGACCCATTTTCCTACCCGACGCCATACAATATAGTCATTACGCATTCTCTATTAATCACCACTGTTGACAAGCCAATTTACATAAGCATATCGGAGGTGTTTTGCAACGGCGATGTGTCTTTGCTTCCCAGACTCCTTCAGTCATGTGTCCAGGCCTGGCCGTGGATTCTGGGTCAGAGCGTCTTCTTCAGATGGGTCATTTTCACCACCAGCTATTATCGCCCCGCCGTCACTCCTGCAATGCAGCCAAGCAGAAATGTGCTGTATGGTCTTGGTCCTGCTGTTAATGCACGGTGATTTACCATTAGAATAGGGAGGTCTGTTCGGCACAGATGAGCTGGTTACCTTTCTCCTCCTGAAAGCACGCAATTTACAATCCCAAGGTCATGATGACACATGGGTATAATATGCTGCTATGGCATGAATGCAAAAGGCTGGTCTGAGAGCAGGTATTTGAATAAAAGTGAAGTGAGTGCTTTTACTTCACTGCTTCTATCTGTTGTTGTTCTCAGTCAACCGCTATTTTACCTCGGACTCCCCTGTTATGTTTGTTATGTTTGTTGGCTCCTTTTGCCTGTGTTTCTTAAGTCCAGAGGATTTGCCGTTCGAGAATATATATATATATATATATATATATATATATATATATATATATATATATATTAGGGCTGTGGCGATTCACTTATCTCCCGATTCGATACTATCACGATTCTTGGGTGCCGATTCGATTTATATTGCGATTCTTCAGTATTGCGATTCTACGATTATTGCGATTCGATATTACGATTTATTGCGATTTTTGTTTATTTTTTTCTTTTCTTTTTTCAGTTTGTTTGCTTTTTTACACTA
Organism: Poromitra crassiceps; assembly: GCF_964638095.1. Lineage (NCBI taxonomy): Eukaryota > Metazoa > Chordata > Actinopteri > Beryciformes > Melamphaidae > Poromitra > Poromitra crassiceps. The sequence continues at coordinate 38,876 of NW_028151486.1, read as the reverse complement.
GATTAGAACATGGGAAAAGTTGAATCATACACTAGAGACTGTATATTATATATCATGAGTAGGGCTGGGCGATATAGTTAAAAACAGCGGCGGACTGGGATCATAATTCAGGCCGGGCATTAGATACCAAGCAGGCCAGGCCGATATGGGCCAACGCGCGTGAAATTTGGGCCGTTTGAAGCCAGATTTGGGCCGTTTGAAGTCCAATTTTACAATGAGATGCACCCACTTTAACCCTGAAGTGTAATTATTACTTCAGACTAACTAATAAAGTAATAAAACCACTAGTAAACCAGTAGGCGGCGCCTGGCCTGCTGTTCAGTGAGTGGCCTGACTGCAAGCACCCAAATTTTTTTTTTTTTTTTTTTTTTTTTTTAATTTGCGATTATCGATTCTGGAATAAAAGATCGATCCAAAAAATCGTGACATTAAAAATCGCGATACTTAGGTGAATCGATTTTTTCCCCCACCCCTAATATATATATATATATATATATATATATATATATATATATATATATATACCGGTATATATATATATATATATATATATATATATATATATATATATAGTGCCGATATTGGCACTAATTCACGGATCGGATCGGAATATCCAAATTCAGCTATCGGAATCGGATCGGAACTGAAAAAAGTGGATCGGTGCATCCCTATATATATATATATTTGACTTGGTCTGTACTAGGGCAAGGCTGCTTTGCACATTAACAGTCTGTAAACACTGTAATATTTTTTTTATTCTTTACCGATTTTATGTGTTGATTTAATTGTTCAATTATGTTTTTTTTTTATGTCCCTTCTGTTCAAGAGGTGAGGTGGCTTATCCTTCCTTAAAGAGCTGCTAAAACTAAAAGTTTCAATGGAGAGTTTTAGACTTTACAGACCTCTAAACTTGCTCCAAATCAGAGGCAGAAATTGTCGTCTTCACGCTCACTCTACAAAATCTGGGAAAACTCAGCAAATAAGGATAGGAGAGCTTTCTTCATCATTCATGTACAGTATCTTCCACCAGGAGAGAAATGATCCAGAGCAACCAAGCTCTTGTTGAGTTGACACGCTGGTATCGGCCTTCAGAAATCCCTTCTGGTCAAACCCTAGTCTATGCTGTATAGGTCAGAAACAGACTGGTCAAACCCTAGTCTATGCTGTAGGTCAGAAACAGACTAGTCAAAGCCTAGTCTATGCTGTATAGGTCAGAAACAGACTGGTCAAACCCTAGTCTATGCTGTAGGTCAGAAACAGACTAGTCAAAGCCTAGTCTATGCTGTATAGGTCAGAAACAGACTAGTCAAAGCCTAGTCTATGCTGTATAGGTCAGAAACAGACTGGTCAAAGCCTAGTCGCTGTAGGTCAGAAGCAGACTGGTCAAACCCTAGTCTATGCTGTAGGTCAGAAACAGACTGGTCAAACCCTAGTCTATGCTGTAGGTCAGAAACAGACTGGTCAAAGCCTAGTCTATGCTGTAGATCAGAAACAGACTGGTCAAACCCTAGTCTATGCTGTAGGTCAGAAACAGACTGGTCAAACCCTAGTCTATGCTGTAGGTCAGAAACAGACTGGTCAAAGCCTAGTCTATGCTGTAGGTCAGAAACAGACTGGTCAAAGCCTAGTCTATGCTGTAGGTCAGAAACAGACTGGTCAAACCCTAGTCTATGCTGTAGGTCAGAAACAGACTGGTCAAACCCTAGTCTATGCTGTAGGTCAGAAACAGACTGGTCAAAGCCTAGTCTATGCTGTAGGTGAGAAACAGACTGGTCGAAGCCTAGTCTATGCTGTAGATCAGAAACAGACTGGTCAAAGCCTAGTCGCTGTAGATCAGAAACAGACTGGTCAAAGCCTAGTCGCTGTAGATCAGAAACAGACTGGTCAAAGCCTAGTCTATGCTGTAGGTCAGAAACAGACTGGTCAAACCCTAGTCTATGCTGTAGGTCAGAAACAGACTGGTCAAAGCCTAGTCTATGCTGTAGGTCAGAAACAGACTGGTCAAAGCCTAGTCTATGCTGTAGATCAGAAACAGACTGGTCAAAGCCTAGTCTATGCTGTAGATCAGAAATAGACTGGTCAAACCCAGAGAGAGAGTAAGGCACACACAGGCAGAGAGAAAGAGAGAGAGAGTAAGGCACACACAGGCAGAGAGAGAGAGTAAGGCACACACAGGCAGAGAGAAAGAGAGAGAGAGAGAGTAAGGCACACACAGGCAGAGAGAAAGAGAGTCGTGCATGAGGAAGTGCAGTAAGATGGCAGCCATGGGGGAACAGTATCGGCCTCAATTATGGCAGGCAGTGGAGCGCTGCTCGGGAGCAGATGAGCTGAGAGCGAGGGGGCGGGGGGCAGGCGGGGGGCAGGCGGGGGGCAGGGGGATCAGTCAGACGCTGATAGCTGATAATCCCTGAGACGAACCGGGACCGAGCGGTCACACATGAGCCGTCCCATGGTCAGGTGTGACCACAACTACTACCAAGGATGCATAGGTGTGTGTGTGTGTGTGTGTGTGTGTGTGTGTGTGTGTGTGTGTGTGTGTGTGTGTGTACCAAGGATGCCCAGGTGTGTGTGTGTGTGTGTGTGTGTGTGTGTGTGTGTGTGTGTGTGTGTGTGTGTGTGTGTGTGTGTGTGTGTGTAGGGTCTGCTCATATTGTTGAGCCTGACCTCTGACCCCCGTGTAGAGGGGGCAAGAAAACAGAATTTCCCTATATGGATCAATTTAAAAAGAAAACTAATTTTCTCTAATTACATTTCCATGATTTTCATCTATTGTAGTTTGTGGCTGTTTGTGATCACAGTAGTCGGTCTGCTGTGCAATACAGGTGACTGGAAGGATATACAGTATCAAGTAGTAAAGGCAGCTGCTATTACTCATACACAAGGGACAACCTCCGGTTCTGAAGCTAATGTGGAAGTGCCACCTGCATTCTTTCAAATAGCCTGCAGGGTGCGACTCCGCTGGCTCTGATTGTATGGGGAAGTTCCTACTTTAGTCAGTCTATACTTCTCCCTTGATTTATGACCTCAGTAAACACTTTCCTAATGAGTTTATGGTCTCAATCACGAGTTTCAAGTCTTCTTCAATACAGCATGTAAATGATGGTCCCATTTAGAGTAAAATAGATGATAAAACAGTGTGATTGACAGGTCGCCTGTCAAGTGATTGCGCAGCTCTGTGGCTACGTCCATATTTTTATATGGCCTATACTCATACGCAGTCTGTTATATATTTTTTTTAAAGAATATTTGTATTGCAAATCAAGGTACAGTTGTACATTGGTAAACAGTAAAGCAATCATATTTTCATTTTTCCACAAGAACAACAACGATAACATGCAATTTGGAATGTACAGCTCTCCTTTCTCCCTTCCTTAACACCTACACACAAAAACAAACAAACTCAAACAAACAAACAAACAAAACAAAACAAAACATAGAAAGTCTGTTATATAAAGTTAAGAGAACTCTGTGCGTGTGTGTGTGTGTTGTGGCATTTAAAGAGATAAACATTCTGTTTTTCTCAGTACGAGATAACCAGCCTGCACACTTTTAGTTTTACAGTAGCATCACGTTTTCTGAATTCAGACCATTTGCCGAGCCTCCAATACTATTGAGAAGTCACAGGATTCTCTGTGCAAAGCTAGTACTGCAATTTACATGTCATCATGCGTCCTCGTTTTTGTCATAAGAAGAGCTGAATGTGAATAGAACAGAAAGCGGTTCTGCCTTTGCAGTCACCATTGCGTTTGCACTATTTTACCAGCATGTCTCGGTGAAAATGATATCCAGGTCACTATCACCCCAGAGAGAGCAGACTGGATCAATTGGACGTGGCTTTTGCTGTCCCTGTTCAGGCATGTTTGTATGATGTCATGAGGAGACACATTGGACCAGACAACAAAATGCTACTGCATGACTTGTGCGTGACCTTTTGACCTTTCTATTTCCTCCGTGTAAAGCGTGGGTCAGTGTTGTTCTGCCGGGTTGTGGCCACTTGTGATAAACACCTGATGTTTCTAGTGCAAAAAAAGAAAGAAAGAAAGAAGAAGCAACATGCTGGAGTCAGAATAAACAGTTTGTCACACCGCCTGAGGCAACGAAATAAAAATGTATTCATTGATGTTTCGCTGCTCGACATGAATCACCGGGCTGCATTTCTGAGGAAAGTCAAGTAGCAAACATCAACAGAAACCGGCATTCTGGGACAGGCAGTTGTGATAAAAGAGCCATTTTAACACCTCTTCAAAGAGTTACACTCACGCCCCTGATTTAGTGGGGGGGGGGGGACGACGACGACTTGAGTTTTGAGCAGCCGAGGGAGGTGGCCGAACCACAAGGTGCCGATACAGGCCAGAATCTGTGCTGACTCCTAAACTGCACATGATCATCTCTCTCCACTCTTCTTGTAAATGCATCCTTTTGAAGGGACTTATCCAGCATGGGTGGGCGGAACATTTTAATTGGCGTGTCTTAGCACACTGAAAGCACCGTGCTGGGGGCTCGCATTCACTGTAAACCTGTAAATATTACATTCTGTCAGTTTGCCTTTACAGTGCTACAAAAAAATAGACTTCTTGGAATACGCAGCAGGAAATATGGTGCTGAAATCTGTTTGGCTGTCATCATATTTAACCACCACTCACCACTGTTTCTTTAATCAGTATGGTTATTACTTTTATTATATATCAATATAATAATCCTACTCCTAATCCTACTTACCCTCAGTGAAGCAGTAGTAAACAAAAAGGTGGGTAAAGTGTGCCCTCCAATCAGTGATCATCATAAGGCATCACAACCACCAATAGAAATGAAGATCAATTATATTTTTTTTGACAAAAGCATCAGTTTATTCTCATATTGGCGGCACGGTGGCTCAGTGGTTAGCGCTATTGCCTCACAGCAAGAAGGTCCTGGGTTCGAACCCCGGTCCGTCCCAGGTCCTTTCTGTGTGGAGTTTGCATGTTCTCCCCGTGTTTGTGTGGGTTTTCTCCGGGTGCTCTGGTTTCCTCCCACCATTAAAGACATGTATGTTAGGGTTAATACTCCTGCCAGTGCCCCTGACCAAGGCAATGGCAAAAGAACTGGAGTTGGTCCCCGGGCGCTGCACTGTGGCTGCCCACTGCTCCTAGTTCTAGGAAGGTTCCTAGTAGAAGATGGGTCAAATGCAGAGGATGAATTTCCCCATGGGGATAAATAAAGGATAACTTAACTTAACTTAACTTAACTTAACTTAACTTAATATAACTTGTATCAGTTTGACAGTATTTACTGTTATGTATACTCTACATTTACATGATATAGATTTATGTCCACTCTGTTCTGCAAATAAAAAGGTATGTAAACAGAGATTAGGTGCATTTACTTTCCACTCCATCCCTACTTGCTACTACAATTACTAGGAATGAGACAATATATCGAAATTCAATATATCGCGATACAAATATGTGACTATACGTATCCAGTATTGAATCGTATTGTGAGATTATCCCATCCCTAAAAATTACAATAATAATATTTTTTCAGATTTATATACCAGTGACTATTGAAAGAGTGTTAAGCCACGAGGGTCGCTAGTTCGTGCCCCGTGTTACCTCCAGCTTGGTCGGGCACAATTGGCCGTGTCTGCGGGTGGGAAGCCGGTGGGGTATGAAGTGTTTCCTACACATAGATATATATATATCTACATATATATACATATCTGATATTGTATGGGATAGGAGTCTGTCTGTGGTACGTCTCTGCTCAGTTGATAGTAGACACCAGCTCATCCAATTTAAAGTCACCCATCATTTTCACTATTCTAAGCAAAAGTTGCACAAGATTTACCCCTCTGTCTCTCCAATATGTGATAGATGTCAGGTATCGGAGGGCACTCTGTCTCATGCCTTCTGGTTCTGTCCTTCACTGGCGGGATTCTGGGCCAAAATATTTGACTGGTACAATAAGACCTACGAAATAACCCTTCAGCCGGAGGCAGAACTCGCCATCTTCGGCTGCTCAGAGTCCTCTCTGAACTTCACTACAGCTGTGCAGCAGTCTCTGACACTGGGGACAACTGTTGCCAAAAAACTAATTCATAAGGAATGGAAGTCCCCCTCTTCACCCTCTTTCCAATTGTGGTTGACGGACATGATCTGTGTTATACGGATGGAGAGACTCCGGTTCCTGAGAGCCAACTCACTTAGAAAATGTCTAACTAATTCTATTCTATTAGAATTAGGATATTAGAATTAGATTAATTCAATTTAAAATAATCAATCGGTTTCATTTGACCCCATCAAGGTTGCATAGACTGGGGCTGAAAGACACAGCAAACTGTTGGAGGTGTCAGAGGTCAGAGGGTACCCTTTTACATGCATTATGGTCATGTTCTGTTCTCCAAGATTTCTGGCACAAAGTTCATAAGAAAACACTTTATTATAGGAGAGGACTCTGCTACCGACTGTATGACGTAAGATTCAAAAAGTGGCTGTGCCTTTTTGTTTTGTCGTTTCTGTTTTCTGTCTGTTTTTCCTTTTAAATTATGTATTATGTTTGTACTATGTCTAATGTTGGGGATTGTTGTTAAAATAATAAAAAACTTTAAATCGTAAAAAAAAAAAAATCTAACTATATGGGACCCGTTTTTAGCCTACCTCGATGAGGTTAGGGGCGACGGGTGACTCGCCCGGCTGGCTTCCTATAGACCCCTTGTGTGAGATCTTAAGTAATCGCTTACAAGCACATAAGCACCTTACATGGCTGGTAGCACCACTGTAATATTGAATGTTCATTATGTACGTATGTTTTTGTTTTGTTTCTTTTCTTGTGTCTGAGCCTGTCTTTTTGTTTTGTTTGTGTTTCTTAAAAAAATTATAATAATAATTATATATATAGATATATAGATATATATATATATAGTATATATATTGGGGGGGGAGTTTAATAATATATATATATATATATATATATACTGTATATATATATATATATATTTTCATGATCTCTCTTACATGATATATATATATATAGATAGATAGATAAATATAGATAGATATAGATATATATATATACCGTTTGGAGCTCTCTGCAGTCTCCCTCTCTCTGTCTCTCTCTAGTTTCGTTTCTGCTGATGAGAGATTACGTGCTTTTTTTCACCAGTCACCATTGGTTCAAGGCAACGCTGTGTTGCCTTCAAGTGAACTGGGACACAGGCTCTCAACTTCAATGCCGTTCTGATTTTTAAGGCTCTGAAAAAAAAAATATATATATTGAAGGTCGAATTCTGTACTCGCACACGTGCCCCAAAAGGCATTTTACAATTCGCACTGTTCTATTTTTAGTCGAATATGCGAGTAAAACGTGCGCAGTGACCAGCCCTGAGTGTGCCACTGTTTATCTTTTTCCGTTATGTTATCTTTGCTGCCTCCTCTGGTCCATCGGGGTGCCTGTTCAGCAGGGAGGGGAACTGGGGGGAATAGCGTGATCCTCCCACACGCTACTACTTCCTGCCGGTGAAACTCCTCGCTGTCAGTTGAAATGAAGCGGCTGGCGACTGCACATGTATCGGAGGAAGCGTGTGCTGCTAGCCTACGACTCTCCGCAGATCGGTAGAGTGGGTAGAGCAGCAACGACCGGGACAGCAGGGGTACTTATACAGTAGCTCCTGTAACTCTTGTGTCAGCTCAATCCCCAACTCCCCAAGCAGGCTGTGATGAAGCAGCTAAATGACATTCACCACCACCTGAACTCTAAGCTACAGTAAACATACAGACACATCTACACAGAGCCGCCATTAGAGAAAGCCAGGCAACAGAAGCCTGCATGACAAACCCAATGTGTTGCGGCGTTGGAGCTACCTGGCACGCTTAAAATAGGCCGGCAGAGCGGGGCCCAATGCAAACACGATGCTCCCGGGGACTTCCTCTATGTGTGCGACACGCGTGTTGTATGTGTGTTTGTAGCCTGTGCATTACCATCATGGTAGAGCCGAAGCCTCATCAGAACACAGATGCGCCCTGATTAGGGCCGAGCGCGCCAATGACAGAACTGCATTAGCGTGATGTATGTGTTGTTAGCCGGCGAGCAGCTAATTCCAAATTTAACACCTGATTCGTGCAACGGCAGTCACACCTGAGTGCAAGCCAAGATTTACTACCCTTGTCAGACCACTGATGGCTTTTATAAGTAATTTTTTGGAGTCCCCGATGCATTCTTTCACCGCCGCTGATAATGAATTATGATTCTGGGTCAGGATTTGGCTTAAAAGCGAAATTACAGTCATTTTGGAAACTGGGTTGGCGTCAGACAGTCACTGCGCTAGAGAGAAAGCCCCCCCCCCCCCGTCCCCCTAACTCCCCCCCCTATCCCTGTTGGGGTTTCTTGAAAGGCAAGAAGCACTGTTTTTAAAAGGGGGAATTCATCTTCATTTCTCCCGGTGCAAAATGAAGAGGGCCCCATTTCTGTACATGAGCACAGTGTGTGTGCCCAACATGAGCACAGTGTGTGTGCCCAACATGAGCACAGTGTGTGTGCCCACCATGAGCACAGTGTGTGTGCCCAACATGAGCACAGTGTGTGTGCCCAACGTTAGAATTTGCCGGTGAACTAGATTTTTTGAGTGATTTCTAGTAGAGTTTCACATCTAATCCGCCTAGGATGGCCCTAACAGGCGGTAAAAAGACTCCCCCCGGGTGTACAGGTCGAGTGTGTCCTTCCCAGTGATTCATAATGACAGTGCGTGAGGTAGCCATGATGGAAAACACGGGTGTGATCAGTGTCATAATAGTCTCGCTAGCCAGCCTCTCTTCCTTTCCGTCAGAGAGTCTGGCGTCGCAGGTTTCCATTGTGGGATTGCGAAAAAAATGCTCTGTTTTGGTTAACCAATCATCCTCGTCTTGGGCGGTGCTTAGCGTTAGTGCCCTTGGAAAATAGTTTCGGGGTGGAACTTGTGCCGAGCAGGCCTTCTTTATTGCACAATCCAAGTTTTCTTCAAAACTTGCCATTTTCAGCGTGTAGCAACGAGTTAGCCTGTAGGTTTCTGCCGTTAGCTTTCTACGCTAGCTAGTTAGCGTTCGGCGGGAGCATTACAGCGACACACATGGGAGCGGAAGCCGCTCTGATTGACATGGTCGGAGCCAATGAACAGAGCGTGACAGAGCTTGCAAGCGGGGGAGCGGATATCCTGCTGCCACCGAAACAGCCGCTCGAATGGGAGAGCAGCTTTAGAGCAGGGGAGGGCTCATCCCTGTTGCCTGTTTCCACAGCGCCAGACTCTCTGACGGAAAGGAAGAGAGGCTGGCTAGCGAGACTAGTGTCATAATGACAGTGCGTGAGGTCGCCATGATGGAACACACGGGTGTGATCACTAGGGCTGTGGCGATTCACTTATCTCCCGATTCGATACTATCACGATTCTTGGGTGCCGATTCGATTTATATTGCGATTCTTAAGTATTGCGATTCTACGATTATTGCGATTCGATATTACGATTTATTGTGATTTTTGTTTCTTTTTTTCTTTTCTTTTTTCAGTTTGTTTGCTTTTTTACACTAGATTAGAACATGGGAAAGGTTGAATCATACACTAGCAGGGATCTCAAACTCACGGCCCGCCTGTGTGGCCCGCGATGGAATTGCAAAAAAAAACGCACCTGAACGCAACATGCAAGATACCCGCTGAATAAGTTTCCAAATGTTCATGTCATTCTGGCCAATACTCCACTTCTGTTATATGTTATATCGTCTGTCCAGAAAAAAAAGTCACTTAAGCAACATCAGCCTTTCAGCCAACACAGTGGCAGAGCGGATTACTGAGCTGTCAAGTGACATTTATGATCAGTTCTAATTCTAGCTGGAGTTCCAAGGGACAGTTGAAAATTAACACTGCCTAATTTAGTAATGTGCATTGTCCCTAAAAAAAGAAAACAAAGTCCCTCAAATAAACAAATAAATTGTTAATGTAAAAAATAGATTGTCCCTCAAATAAATGAATAAATTGTTAATGTTGAGAATTCGAACGGTTGCATTTTTCTCTCTTTTTTTTTAAATACATGACGTGGCCTCCTTGTGACAAGACTGGACACTCAGCGGCCCCCAGGTCATTTGAGTTTGAGACCCCTGCACTAGAGACTGTATATTATATCATGAGTAGGGCTGGGCGATATAGTTAAAAACACGGGCGGATTGGGATCATAATTCAGGCCGGGCATTAGATACCAAGCAGGCCAGGCCGATATGGGCCGACGCGCGTGAAATTTGGGCCGTTTGAAGCCCAATTTGGGCCGTTTGAAGCCAGATTTGGGCCGTTTGAAGTCCAATTTTACAATGAGATGCACCCACTTTAACCCTGAAGTGTAATTATTACTTCAGACTAACTAATAAAGTAATAAAACCACTAGTAAACCAGTAGGCGGCGCCTGGCCTGCTGTTCAGTGAGTGGCCTGACTGCGGGCACCCAAAAAAAAAAAAAAAAAATCTTTGCGATTATCGATTCTGGAATAAAAGATCGATTCAAAAAATCGTGACATTAAAAATCGCGATACTTAGGTGAATCAATTTTTTCCAACACCCCTAGTGATCAGTGTCATAATGACAGTGCGTGAGGTCGCCATGATGGAAAACACGGGTGTGATCAGTGTCAGACGCCACGGGCCTTTGTCTGCCAACAGGTTGTGTGATTTTTAACAGGTGTACGTGCTGCCTTGGCCCATCTGGCCTTGCTATATTTCCCAGCCTGCTATTTGTCCTGTTTTATACCTCTCGCAGTGGTGTGTGTGTGTGTGTGTGTGTGTGTGTGTGTGTGTGTGTGCGCGTGCGTGCGCGCGCGCGTGCGTGCGTGTGTGCTGTTCCAGGTCAAGCCGGTCCTGTATAATCATGGTTGTGTCAGCAGCCCGCCCGCTCATTACCGCACAAGGATACCAGGATGTGACATTGACCCTCTCCCTCCCTCCCTCTCTTATACACACACACACACACACACACACACACACACACACACACACACACACACACACACACACACACACAGCACATTACTACAGTGTACATGTACTGTAGACTGTGTATATATATTCTATTTATTTATCAGAGTGTGTTGGAATTAAACCGCTGGCCTTATCACCACCAATGTCTTGCAGATGAACCAAAGGTGACTTGGTTCAAGGATGGCGGAAGATCATGCCGCCTGTCTGACGGCGTGCGGTGCGGTCAGATAAGCATCACAATATGCTGTGTGTGTGTGTACTGTATGTGTGTGTGTGTACTGTGTGTGTGTGTGTGTGTGTGTGTGTGTGTGTGTGTGTGTGTGTGTGTGTGTGTGTGTGTGTGTGTGTGTGTACTAGGGGTGTCACAATATATCGTCCCACGAAATTTTGCGATAGTAAAACGTCACGATATGTATCGTTGAGATGAAATCTCATATCGTGAATTTTTTTTTTTTTTTTTTTTTTTTTTTTTTCAAAAGTAGACAAAGAAACGTCTTTGTTTGTTGAAGTTCAATGTGTGGAAAGTAGTTCAGTTGAACAAGTCTCTGAAGAGACACATGAGAAGTTATACAGGAGAGAAACCATTCAATTGAGTTTCTGGCAAAACTGTTTACTTGACAGGAAAAACTGAAGATGCATAAAAAATAGACTAAGAAAAGTCTTGTTGTTTGAGTTTGAAGAAAAACTGAAGATGCATAATGAGAATTTATACTGCTGAGAAACCTTTTAGTTCAAAGTAAATCTAAGTGACGTGTAACTCATTCTATTTCAAGATAAGCCTTATCTCCAATCTCATGTTTTTTCTAGTTGTTATTGTAATAACAATTTCCCACAACAGCATGTTTTGTATTTGTGCATTTCAAATAAAATACTACTTTTCCAGTCATATATTGTCATTATTCAAGTTTAAAAAAATATTGTTAAAATCGTATCGTATCGTATCGTTATCGTGAACCCAGTATCGTGATACGTATCGTATCGTGAACTGAGTGTATCGTGACACCCCTAGTGTGTACTGTATGTGTGCGTGTGTGTGCGTGAGAGGCTTATTTATGACGCTCTCACAAGTCTGTGTCCTCTCTCTCCAGCCAAATTGCCTAACTAAAAGTGTTTTGTTATAAAGTTCTTTCAGATTTTTCTCCAATTTTCTTCCTAATTGTACTTGGCCAATTCCCCCTGCTGTCCCGGTCGTTGCTCCACCCCCTCTGCTGATCTGGAGAGAGCCCTAGACCAGCACATGCTTCCTGTTGTCTATGGTTCGGTACGGTCTGGCGTTCACATTGGCAAGTGTTCCATTCCCGGGTTCCCCAGACCACCTTTTCAAGTGGACCCTGTCACGGTTCGCTGTTCAGCGCCCGGGCATGGAACGCAACGTTCACACTTCACACTCATCAAAACAAACTGGACCTGGGTTCAGTTTCGGGACAAGTGTGCTCGGGAACGGTCCCGGGGGGTCACCAGTGTGAAACCGCCCCTAAGCAATAATGCGGCGATTCCTTGCGGCAAAGCTATGGAGGGAATACTGTTTCGGGCGTAACTTGCGTTGTTTTTCCGGGCGTATCCTTGGTGTATCTTTACACAAATAGCACAGAATCAGATGACATGCGACTTGATCAGGCGCTCATAGAACTTTAGAAAATGAAACGAACTGTTGAATAGGAAGAGACACTGACTGGAGGAGGGCTTTAACACATTGAGTGCCAGCGACGCCATATGGCGTCATTAGAAATTTACCGTAGAGTGCCAGCGACGCCAAATGGCGTCAATAACTCGAAATTGTTTTTTTGACGGGGGGGTGTCCATCTCAGCTTCTTACATCGCCTCTTACAATATCAGAGGTATTGAATGTGTCTAACCTATTTTACAGAACCCTTAGGTGGCGACAGCGCTCTCCAGATGAGAGAACGTGGAGTAAAACACAGAAGAAGTCATTGGGGAAAAGGAAATCGCATCGCATCCGTCCGTATGCAGCGGCTTCATTGAAGCATAACGTTTAGCTGTGCCCCTGCAGCAGCCAATCTGCTATCACAATTGAGCACCTCGGTGTCCGCTGCAACAGCCTCCGTGTCCGCTGCAACACCCATTCGCATGATCAGCCGTGGATTTGTTATTATTCTCAACTTGAAGCATGGGAGCTGGTACACGCGGCTGTAAAAAAGCTGGATCTAGTGGACTTTTTCAGTGCTGAGCACAGGCAGAGAAAACAGCAGAGCAGAGAGACACTCCTCCCACAACGGGGGGGGGGGGGAGGAGGAGGGGGGGAGGTGGGGCACGCAGAGCAGCACACAACACAGACCCAGACAGCAGGACAGGGTTGGCAAACGCAAGCCAGAATATCCGATGCCCACCAGCAGCAAAAGATCAGCAAGAAGCTGCAACCAGCAGCGCGCGCAGGGGCCAGCGCTGCTGGTTTCAGCTAAAAATATTATTCTTCCAAACAAAATTCCCTTGCCTTCACTGTTTTATTGAAGGAAATTATTTTTGAGGTGTGACTACATCAGAAAATTAGCTTCAGAGTCAGTGATGTGCTTGAAATGTTTAATTTCACAAAAGGCTCATTATCTCAGCTCGTAGAAAAAAAGGTCTGTTTTTCGTTCAATCAAGCTATCTTCTCCGGCTCATAACTAAAGAACGGAAAATGGGATCAATAAACTTTTTTTTGCAGGTGATAGAAGAGAGTCTCATCGTTATTTGTGCGTGTTCAGTGTTTACATAGTAATTATTAAAGAAATTATATGACTGTTTTAAAATGCATTGCGGCCTATGTGGCACAGCAAGCAACCTTTTGCCCAAGGGCCGTGGCACTCAAAGTGTTAAGAGGAGCTTGTCCCCGTGTGTGTGTGTGTGTGTGTGTGTGTGTGTGTGTGTGTGTGTGTGTGTGTGTGTGTGTCTGTCTGTGTGTGTGCGTGTGTGTCTGTGTGTCTGTGTCTGTGTGTGTGTGTCTGTGTGTGTGTGTGTGTGTGTGTGTGTGCGTGCGTGCGTGCGTGTGTGTGTGCGTGCGTGCGTGTGTGTGTGTGCGTGCGATGGGAGGGGCGCTGCGTGCTTGTGTTGTCGTTTAGGTCGGGGCTGGTCTGATTAAGTGTGCAGCTGTACGCCGCTGTCACCAACCTTGATTCCTCCCCCCCCTCCCCATCCCCAAGGTGGTAGTTGGCTTGTGTGTGTGTGTGTGTGTGTGTGTGTGTGTGTGTGTGTGTGTGTGTGTGTGTGTGTGTGTGGATTTGCCCGAGGACAGGAGTCATGCTCCATTAATTAGTGCAGCAACCTGCTGACTTTCAAGTGGTGCTGGCAAAATTAACCCTGCGTATCTGAAACACCCCAGAAAACGCTGCTATTCCAGCCTTGATTACCACTCTTATTGCTTTGCCTACATGTACTATGCATGGCGTGCGTGTCATTTACGTGTCTGTAGTGCCGTCAGACGCCATCTCTCAGCTGGAGATCCCTGCTGAATGCCTGGGGGGGGGGGGGGGGGGGGTATTATCTTTTGTTCCATCTGATTGGAAAATGCAGTCATAACAAAGTGGCGGCTAAATTGTATTTTATTTTTTATGAGGGAGTGGGGAGGCAATAGATAAGAAATAAACAGATTTCTGGTGCATAGAGACAGTTAAATACATTAACAACTGTAATTTCGTTTGAATATTTTTGGAAGATTGCCAGTGGAAGTACGGATGGCTTCTTGACTACAATGCCTGCACTGTCTCACAGATCTCACGTTAAACTCGTGAAGTCTGTCGGATCGACACATAAGGCTCAGCTGTCGGGCCATAGGTGGTCACTTCGACCTATCTGTAGCGTTTTCAAACTCTCCCTCTCTCTGTTCCCTCCCAGCGGCTGGCTGCCTAAATCAAAAGTCTTCCTGCATTATGGCCCCTCCCACACCTCCCTCTGGTACTCTGGTGACTGTGGGAGTGTGTCTTGACCTGGCAGTGCAGCACTAGATACACCCTGCTACCATGCACCCACCCCCTGATCACTAGATACACCCTGCTACCATGCACCCACCCCCCGATCACTAGATACACCCTGCTACCATGCACCCACCCCCTGATCACTAGATACACCCTGCTACCATGCACCCACCCCCCGATCACTAGATACACCCTGCTACCATGCACCCACCCCCTGATCACTAGATACACCCTGCTACCATGCACCCACCCCCCGATCACTAGATACACCCTGCTACCATGCACCCACCCCCCGATCACTAGATACACCCTGCTACCATGCACCCACCCCCTGATCACTAGATACACCCTGCTACCATGCACCCACCCCCTGATCACTAGATACACCCTGCTACCATGCACCCACCCCCCGATCACTAGATACACCCTGCTACCATGCACCCACCCCCCGATCACTAGATACACCCTGCTACCATGCACCCACCCCCTGATCACTAGATACACCCTGCTACCATGCACCCACCCCCGATCACTAGATACACCCTGCTACCATGCACCCACCCCCTGATCACTAGATACACCCTGCTACCATGCACCCACCCCCTGATCACTAGATACACCCTGCTACCATGCACCCACCCCCCATCACTAGATACACCCTGCTACCATGCACCCACCCCCCGATCACTAGATACACCCTGCTACCATGCACCCACCCCCTGATCACTAGATACACCCTGCTACCATGCACCCACCCCCCATCACTAGATACACCCTGCTACCATGCACCCACCCCCCGATCACTAGATACACCCTGCTACCATGCACCCACCCCCTGATCACTAGATACACCCTGCTACCATGCACCCACCCCCTGATCACTAGATACACCCTGCTACCATGCACCCACCCCCTGATCACTAGATACACCCTGCTACCATGCACCCACCCCCCGATCACTAGATACACCCTGCTACCATGCACCCACCCCCTGATCACTAGATACACCCTGCTACCATGCACCCACCCCCCATCACTAGATACACCCTGCTACCATGCACCCACCCCCCGATCACTAGATACACCCTGCTACCATGCACCCACCCCCCGATCACTAGATACACCCTGCTACCATGCACCCCCCCCCCGATCACTAGATACACCCTGCTACCATGCACCCACCCCCCGATCACTAGATACACCCTGCTACCATGCACCCACCCCCTGATCACTAGATACACCCTGCTACCATGCACCCACCCCGCATCACTAGATACACCCTGCTACCATGCACCCACCCCCCGATCACTAGATACACCCTGCTACCATGCACCCACCCCCCGATCACTAGATACACCCTGCTACCATGCACCCACCCCCTGATCACTAGATACACCCTGCTACCATGCATCCACCCCCGATCACTAGATACACCCTGCTACCATGCATCCACCCCCCGATCACTAGATACACCCTGCTACCATGCACCCACCCCCTGATCACTAGATACACCCTGCTACCATGCACCCACCCCCCGATCACTAGATACACCCTGCTACCATGCACCCACCCCCTGATCACTAGATACACCCTGCTACCATGCACCCACCCCCTGATCACTAGATACACCCTGCTAGCATGCACCCACCCCCTGATCACTAGATACACCCTGCTACCATGCACCCACCCCCTGATCACTAGATACACCCTGCTACCATGCACCCACCCCCTGATCACTAGATACACCCTGCTACCATGCACCCACCCCCTGATCACTAGATACACCCTGCTTCCATGCACCCACCCCCCGATCACTAGATACACCCTGCTACCATGCACCCACCCCCCGATCACTAGATACACCCTGCTACCATGCACCCACCCCTGATCACTAGATACACCCTGCTACCATGCACCCACCCCCCATCACTAGATACACCCTGCTACCATGCACCCACCCCCTGATCACTAGATACACCCTGCTTCCATGCACCCACCCCCCGATCACTAGATACACCCTGCTACCATGCACCCACCCCCTGATCACTAGATACACCCTGCTACCATGCACCCACCCCCCGATCACTAGATACACCCTGCTACCATGCACCCACCCCCTGATCACTAGATACACCCTGCTACCATGCACCCACCCCCTGATCACTAGATACACCCTGCTACCATGCACCCACCCCCCATCACTAGATACACCCTGCTACCATGCACCCACCCCCCGGTCACTAGATACACCCTGCTACCATGCACCCACCCCCTGATCACTAGATACACCCTGCTACCATGCACCCACCCCCTGATCACTAGATACACCCTGCTACCATGCACCCACCCCCCGATCACTAGATACACCCTGCTACCATGCACCCACCCCCTGATCACTAGATACACCCTGCTACCATGCACCCACCCCCTGATCACTAGATACACCCTGCTACCATGCACCCACCCCCCGATCACTAGATACACCCTGCTACCATGCACCCACCCCCTGATCACTAGATACACCCTGCTACCATGCACCCACCCCCTGATCACTAGATACACCCTGCTACCATGCACCCACCCCCCGATCACTAGATACACCCTGCTACCATGCACCCACCCCCCGATCACTAGATACACCCTGCTACCATGCACCCACCCCCCATCACTAGATACACCCTGCTACCATGCACCCACCCCCCGATCACTAGATACACCCTGCTACCATGCACCCACCCCCTGATCACTAGATACACCCTGCTACCATGCACCCACCCCCCGATCACTAGATACACCCTGCTACCATGCACCCACCCCCTGATCACTAGATACACCCTGCTACCATGCACCCACCCCCTGATCACTAGATACACCCTGCTACCATGCACCCACCCCCCGATCACTAGATACACCCTGCTACCATGCACCCACCCCCTGATCACTAGATACACCCTGCTACCATGCACCCACCCCCCATCACTAGATACACCCTGCTACCATGCACCCACCCCCTGATCACTAGATACACCCTGCTACCATGCACCCACCCCCTGATCACTAGATACACCCTGCTACCATGCACCCACCCCCTGATCGCCCAGCACTGACACTCCCACAGAGAGAGAGGGAGAATGCCTACGGCAGCAAAGGTAGAAATACAAAGAGACAGGCTTGTATGAAATAGCTTGTGTCAGAAAGCAATCACTGTTTTTTTATTGTTTGGTGAGCGGCACTCTGTGGGCGCGCCAAAGTGGCTTCATGCAGATTTCCGGCTCTGTTAATCAGGACTTATAGGGGAGCTTTTATTTTGTGTCTTTTGCTTTGTTTGTTGTTTTAAAGTGACACTCCTCCTCCTAATCCTGCTGTGTTTCTGCACTGCACTCTTCCCCCAGATCACCTGTCAAAACACTGCTTCCACTGCTGTGACGTCTGGATTCTCTGTTCAAGTTTCAAGCTCTTTTCAAAATGCTCCCCTATTACCCAAATAGTGCACTGTAGTGTGTCTGCCAATTTGTACTCGGTCGTTGCCAATTATAGTTCACTACATATATGACAATATATATGTACATATATGACAAACACTCCATATAAGAATAGTGGGGTTAATGAGCGAGTGAACCATTCTGCACGCAGCTTGAGTTGTACAGTAGAACCTGTTGTGTTATTGTATTATATCAGTCAGCGACAGAGGCTAGTGAGACAGAAGTTTACTTCTATGAATATGTCATGGTCATGGATTATTCAAGTTTTCAGATGGAATGCTGGAACATCAGCCAATGTTTTTAATATATCATCATATATCATTTCTTAATATATCGGTATTTGTCCGATGAGCGAAATAACAGCAATGTTAAAGAGCGTGGTGCAGGTTAAAAAAAAAAATGAATTAACATTTTGAGCTCATGATTAGTATGAAAATACCATTGAAAATACCCCCCCAAAAAACAAAATTGAACACCCCCAGGACAGAAATATGGAGAAAAGGCTGGCATTCTAAATGGGCATTCAACAGCTGTGACATCATTGTTGCTGGACGTTCTGCTGGGGCTGACATTACAGGTGTACAGTTCCATTTCAGGAGAAGTGCCCCCCCCCCTCCCCCCTGGAAAATCCCATTGCTATATACCCCTCCCACATATTAGTGCTTACTTGGTCTCCAACCTTCACCATGCTCTTTAATATCGGTTATCTGTACAATGTTCGTATTGAGAGGAAACAATGCGATAAATCTGATTTATGGGCTTTTTCAAATGTTTTGGAACTAAAGAGATAACTTCTTCAAATTCACTGTTTACATGTGTTTTTCAGCATGTACAGCATTTCATTAGCCTGGCTCCGGACCTTCGAAGTCCAGCCCACCCCACAGTTATGGAGTTGGCTGTTCTGAAGATGGAAATGAGTTTATGAGTTGACAATTCAATCTGAATATCAGGCTAAAATTTGATTATCATAGAAATTTGTTTTTATACAGATAAGGTAAAGTCCCACTGATTGTCACACAATGTGTGAAATTTGTTCTCCGCATTTGACCCATCCCCTGGGGGAGCGGTAGCGTGCGCCACGCTTGGGAATCATATGGTGATCTAACTCCCCACTTCCAACCCTTTGATGCTGAGTGCCAAGCAGGGAGGCAAATGGGTCCCATTTTTATAGTCTTTGGTATGACTCGGCCGGGGATCGAACTCACGACCTCCCAGTCTCAGGGCGGACACTCAGACCACAAGGCCACTGAGCTGGTACAGATCATGTCATCAGTAAATATTGGTTATCGGCGATAACTGATATCAGTTATTATCAGTTATTGGTATCGGCCAAAATTTTCATCGCATTGCTAGTGACTAAAAGTGTGCGTGAGTGTTTGGTGGCTCCATGAGAGCGGGTGTTGGGCCGCTGTCTGCTGTCATCAGCCTGGCTCTGCGGTGAGTGGTGCTGACAGTTGAGCTGGCCTGGATGCTGTCACATGTCCTTGTCAGTCCACTCAGAGTTAGGGGACGCACCTCGCTATTGTCAGCTTCTATTACCTCTTTACATGCACTGTCAAAGGCCCGCTTGCATCACAAGAACCCGGCACATACATGTTCCACACATGCACACACAGCACATACATGTTCCACACATGCACAGACGGCACATACATGTTCCACACATGCACACACAGCACATACATGTTCCACACATGCACAGACGGCACATACATGTTCCACACATGCACACACGGCACATACATGTTCCACACATGCACACACAGCACATACATGTTCCACACATGCACACACAGCACATACATGTTCCACACATGCACAGACGGCACATACATGTTCCACACATGCACACACAGCACATACATGTTCCACACATGCACAGACGGCACATACATGTTCCACACATGCACACACAGCACATACATGTTCCACACATGCACAGACGGCACATACATGTTCCACACATGCACACACAGCACATACATGTTCCACACATGCACAGACGGCACATACATGTTCCACACATGCACACACAGCACATACATGTTCCACACATGCACACACAGCACATACATGTTCCACACATGCACACACGGCACATACATGTTCCACACATGCACACACAGCACATACATGTTCCACACATGCACACACAGCCCATACATGTTCCACACATGCACACACAGCACATACATGTTCCACACATGCACAGACGGCACATACATGTTCCACACATGCACAGACGGCACATACATGTTCCACACATGCACACACAGCACATACATGTTCCACACATGCACACACAGCACATACATGTTCCACACATGCACAGACGGCACATACATGTTCCACACATGCACAGACGGCACATACATGTTCCACACATGCACACACAGCACATACATGTTCCACACATGCACACACAGCACATACATGTTCCACACATGCACAGACGGCACATACATGTTCCACACATGCACACACAGCACATACATGTTCCACACATGCACAGACGGCACATACATGTTCCACACATGCACACACAGCACATACATGTTCCACACATGCACAGACGGCACATACATGTTCCACACATGCACACACAGCACATACATGTTCCACACATGCACACACAGCACATACATGTTCCACACATGCACACACAGCACATACATGTTCCACACATGCACAGACGGCACATACATGTTCCACACATGCACACACAGCACATACATGTTCCACACATGCACACACAGCACATACATGTTCCACACATGCACACACAGCCCATACATGTTCCACACATGCACACACAGCACATACATGTTCCACACATGCACAGACGGCACATACATGTTCCACACATGCACACACAGCACATACATGTTCCACACATGCACACACAGCACATACATGTTCCACACATGCACACACAGCACATACATGTTCCACACATGCACACACAGCACATACATGTTCCACACATGCACACACAGCACATACATGTTCCACACATGCACACACAGCACATACATGTTCCACACATGCACAGACGGCACATACATGTTCCACACATGCACACACAGCACATACATGTTCCACACATGCACACACAGCACATACATGTTCCACACATGCACAGACGGCACATACATGTTCCACACATGCACACACAGCACATACATGTTCCACACATGCACACACAGCACATACATGTTCCACACATGCACACACGGCACATACATGTTCCACACATGCACACACGGCACATACATGTTCCACACATGCACACACGGCACATACATGTTCCACACATGCACAGACGGCACATACATGTTCCACACATGCACAGACGGCACATACATGTTCCACACATGCACACACAGCACATACATGTTCCACACATGCACACACAGCACATACATGTTCCACACATGCACAGACGGCACATACATGTTCCACACATGCACACACAGCACATACATGTTCCACACATGCACAGACGGCACATACATGTTCCACACATGCACACACAGCACATACATGTTCCACACATGCACAGACGGCACATACATGTTCCACACATGCACACACAGCACATACATGTTCCACACATGCACAGACGGCACATACATGTTCCACACATGCACACACAGCACATACATGTTCCACACATGCACACACAGCACATACATGTTCCACACATGCACACACAGCACATACATGTTCCACACATGCACACACGGCACATACATGTTCCACACATGCACACACAGCACATACATGTTCCACACATGCACAGACGGCACATACATGTTCCACACATGCACACACAGCACATACATGTTCCACACATGCACACACAGCACATACATGTTCCACACATGCACAGACGGCACATACATGTTCCACACATGCACACACAGCACATACATGTTCCACACATGCACACACAGCACATACATGTTCCACACATGCACACACAGCACATACATGTTCCACACATGCACACACGGCACATACATGTTCCACACATGCACACACAGCACATACATGTTCCACACATGCACAGACGGCACATACATGTTCCACACATGCACACACAGCACATACATGTTCCACACATGCACACACAGCACATACATGTTCCACACATGCACAGACGGCACATACATGTTCCACACATGCACACACAGCACATACATGTTCCACACATGCACACACAGCACATACATGTTCCACACATGCACACACGGCACATACATGTTCCACACATGCACACACAGCACATACATGTTCCACACATGCACACACAGCACATACATGTTCCACACATGCACACACAGCACATACATGTTCCACACATGCACACACAGCACATACATGTTCCACACATGCACACACAGCACATACATGTTCCACACATGCACACACAGCACATACATGTTCCACACATGCACACACAGCACATACATGTTCCACACATGCACACACAGCACATACATGTTCCACACATGCACACACAGCACATACAGGTTCCACACATGCACACACGGCACATACAGGTTCCACACATGCACCCACGGCACATACAGTACAGGTTCCCCACATGCACACACAGCACATACATGTTCCACACATGCACACACAGCACATACATGTTCCACACATGCACACACAGCACATAGTCAAAGTCAAGTCAAGTCAAATTTATTTATATAGCACCTTTCATACACAAAGGCAATTCAAGGTGCTTTACAAAAAAATAATTGAAAAAACAAGCAGCAAAGCAATGCATATATAAATCACACAGCCGACAGTTTTAGTTAGAATATATACTCAAATTAACAAACATGAAACATTATTTCTGTTTTAAATAAGTTACAAGGCATTCTTCAGTCTTATTTTTGGTTGTTTGTTTGTTACATGTTGTGGGAATTTCAAAAATGCATCAAACATTTTGAGCTTTACCAGTTACAATCGGCTAACTTGGTTCTGCTCCAATTTGTGTGGAACATACATGTTCCACACATGCACACACAGCACATACATGTTCCACACATGCACACACGGCACATACATGTTCCACACATGTTCCACACATGCACACACAGCACATACATGTTCCACACATGTTCCACACATGCACACACAGCACATACATGTTCCACACATGTTCCACACATGCACACACGGCACACACATGTTCCACACATGCACACACGCCGTCCCCACCGGAAACGCTCTCCCCTGCCAGCCCTTTTTCACCACACGCCACTGGCACTGTCTCTTTCAAGCTTGGCTTAACTTGACAGTGGCGTACACACACACACACACACACACGCACACACACACACACACGCACACACACACGCACACACACACACACACACACCCAGAGGGACCTTGTGACCTTCCCTGTCTGCGCCCCTGTCCATGTTAAGTGTCAGCTCTCCCATGCCAGTGGTTCTCAACGCGGGGTCCGGGGACCACCAGGGGTAATGTGGACTAAACTAGGGTCTTTGTTATGAAAAAGGTTGAGCATCACTGTCACTGTCCCATGCCATCCCACTGCGAGCTGCGACTCCCCCCTCAGGAGCGGATCAGAACCGCCGTACCAGGCCACCGTTCCGCGCGAGTACATTTTCTGCACGTTCACCAGCAGCCTTTTGCATTAACCTTCTTCATTTTCCACGGCTGATGAAGAAGAGGCCGCGGGAGAGAATGGGGGAATGCGTCTCAAAACAAGTTGGGTTTGGTTTGTTGCCCAAGCTCGTTTTGAGAGGTTTGGCATCTGACGCTGACGGCACGTGCCTCCGGTGGGATGTAAATGTGTTTCGTCACGACTCACATCAATAAGGCTGTCTCCTGTTTCACGGGTCCTGCCATTCATCACGTTTGTGCATTTCGTGTCGCTGCTTACGATCAAATTAATTTGTTTCCAGGTTTTGTTTGGGGTTTGTTGCACGGGGTCAGAGGGATTCAGTGTTTTTGGGGATTTTGAGTTTGTGTGTGGGTGGGGTGTGTGCTAGTGTGTGTCTTCAGTTATTATAGATATTGATAATTATCTACCATTGTACGCTACATGTTTGCAAAGCAATCCATCATTTCAATATAGAGACAGTCGGCATGTGTGGGAACGCCCACAAAATGTTATACGGCTGGCGCGCGAGTGGGGTAAAACCACCCATATATCTCAATGGGCTGACTCACCAAAGGAAGGTGCTGCGGCTCTAACTACAGTTTTGGGGATTCTAGAGCAGAACACAAGACGTCTGTTCAGATGTGCGTTTACTGCGGTGGTTGAATCCCTGATCGTGTCTGCCTGGGCTGGGCTAGCAGCTAAATTCTAACTTTGCTGAATGGATCGAACGGGGGATTTACCCCACCCTGACCACGCCCCCAGCCAGGCTGAGCCAGCTAACCCAGCGTCTATGACGAGACATCGCCTCAGCCTATGGTTTGACTTTGACTGTATGTACCAACCGTGCACCCCCCACCCCTATTCTTGAGGGACTTCCTCTTGGATTTGTATCTGACGGAAGACAATTCATTTTCTACCCAGCTGATGTAAATATATTTTCCATAATAAAAAGGTTTGTTTAAAATTTGCTCAACAGTTGGATCGGAAAACCTTCTGTCTGTCTCACAGATTCACGTTGTGAATCTGTCACATTGAAACATGAGGCCAAGTCAAGCAGCTTCCATCTGTTTATCACACCTGATCTGACACCTGTTTGCATGCGCATCAGTCGGGTCTGGCACTCATCATTGATGTCATTGATCTTGTCGTCTTTATCATTCTGACAGAGCATGATCCAAAAAATGCTATCAGAAGTGTTTTTGGAAATCTGTTCATTCATGTTCCCTCAACGCTTCATGTTTGCTGACCTATACAGTACGTTGGGCGTGGAAGTTTTGCTAAGAAATGATAGATCAGGTGCGGGGGACTTTTCCACAGCTGCAGATTGACTGAACTGACACTAGCGATTGCAGCAAAGATGGGGGGAGAGAGACAGCAGCAGAGAGAGAAACTCTTGTGTAAGAGAGATGTAGAAGAGAAAAAAGAAATACCCCTTGGAGCGACAGCACAATAATTAGCATAGCGGGAGAGTGAGCGGCACGGCGCGGGAGAGAGAATCATAGCGCCTTAATGTCTGCTGAATGCTATTAATAATCAGCAGCATTACCCATTGGCTTTTCTTCACAGTTATCTCACGGCACGTGGCCATGATGAGCCGCCCCTCTTGATCCACAACCATGTCAGCATGCTGTGTGTGTGTGTGTGTGTGTGCGTGCGTGCGTGCGTGCATGCATGTGTGTGTGTGTGCGTCTGTGTGTGCGTGCGTGTGTGTGTGTGTGTGCGTGCGTGCGTGCGTGCATGTGTGTGTTCATCCTTTCTCTCTATTACATCTTGTATTTTGGGTTGCCTCATGTGAAAAGGTTATGTTAAACGTTGTTTCATAAAAGCGTATGATTGAATTTGTGCTTATTCAAAGATAGTGTAATGAAGGGCTGAAAGAGTTTAGTTATGTGTTTATTAATGAAGATTTATTTGTTTTCCCCCAAAACGTTGTCACAAAAGGGGGAATAAATAACTAGAGGGCACTTGGTACACTCGACAAAGTTCTACAAAGTGGCGTGGTGTTACGTGAGTCTGTAAATTAGGTGCCTTTTTGTGATTGGCCATGCCCCATTTTGGCCAGAGGCCATGCATAGTTCATCAGTTCTAAGTTTGCCCATGACCTGGTTTTCTACAAAGTTTCGTGCAAATCCAGAACTTTTTGAGATATTCTGCAGACAGACAAACAGACAAACAAACCCGGCAAAAACATGACCTCCTGGCCAACTCGTAAAAACAAAATAAATGATAGCTGCTGCGCAGCAATGAGTTGTGGCCGGGCAAGTCTCAAGGCTTTGAGCTATTATGACATCAAAATTGCTCGAGTGACATCACTGATGGCATCACAATTGCTTGAGTGACTGATGACATCACAAATACAACCTAATTGCCCTAGGTAATTAGGGTAATTAAGATGCTCTTTAGGCAGTGCATCAACATTCTGATGCACTGTGGGCTCAATTGTTGACCAATCGAAAATCTGTTTTGATACTTTTGTGTAGGACAGTCTAACGATGCAGATGCTGAGGTTTGGTGTCGTTTGAAGAAAGAATGTGGGAGGAGTAGGGTTTAATTAGTTTGACAGTTTTTGCAGTTTTGCGGTCTTTAGACTTCATAATTGGCCATAGGTTGCATTCTACAAAAGTTTCTCCTCATTTGGGTGCACATTTCGGTGAAAGTTGCAAAGCCGTAGCACGTATGCCTGATTTTTTAGAAATTTTCAAAGTTTGAAACTTTAGACGGTCGCTGTAGTGCCGCCGTTAGGACTATTGGCCCCAAATTTGCGTCAAAGACGTTTGGCATGGGACTGGACCTTTGTGCAAAGTTTGGTTAGTTTTCATGCATGGGAAGTCGAACTTCCCGGGAGAAGAATAATACAGGCAAATACAATAAGTGGCCCGGCCGCTTCGCTGGCCCGGCCACTAATAAACAAACAAACAAACAAACAACATCGGTATCAGCATTGGTATTGGCCAAATTGTTATTTTAAACCAATCAAGCAATCAATATCAGTATCGGCCCAGAATTTCACAAGTGGTGCATTCCGCCTACTCTATACATTTTCCTCTATATCTATATTCTCTCCACTCACTCCGTCCCTCCTCACCCTCCACACACACACACACACACACACACACACACACACACACACACACTCACACACACACACACACACACACACACACACACACACACACACACACACACACACTCACACACACACACACACTCACACACACACACACACACACACACACACACACACACTCACACACACACACACACACACACACACACACACACACACTCACACTCACACTCACACACACACACTCACACACACACACACACACACACTCACACACACACACACACACACTCACACACACACACACACACACACACACTCACAAGGTCCCGGAGGTCGGGAGTATCTTGGCACAGCAGGCAGACCATCCTTGCTAATCTGGATAAGTGGAGCAGTGTTGCAGCATGGCTTGTTGTGCTCTCCCACAGTGTGCATGTCTCTACAGTATAGGGCTTTAATAGGCTGCTGGAGGCCCAGAGGTCAGAGTAGCATGTCGGACCTGTGGCTTGAACTGAGGATCAACTGGGAAGAAAATGTGGATGCCGGGGAAAGCAAATGAGTCGAGGAAAAAAATCCCTCCTCTGATACTCTGCCACTGTTAAATATCATCAATCTGCGATGTTCAATGCATGCCAGAAGCTAATGGTGATGCAATTTGTTGCTTCCACGTTCCCTCAAACTGTCTCGATCTGCTTCATTTGGTGATTTCCTACATGTCCCAGAATGCCTTTCAACGTGAGAAATGTGCCTGAACCTGTTGCATTCGGGGTTATACATGTATACTGTAGGTGGAGAGAGTGATAGAGATACAAGTAACAACGAGTTTTTCCAGTTGAGAAAAAGTGAGAATGCATTGTGTTCTGGTCCATTGATGACTGTGGCTGGAAAAGTTGTACGATGGCTTTCTCCCTGTATGACTGTTGAACATCTCTCGGTGCAAAACCTAGAAAGAAGCCCTCACCTTTTGATTCTGAGGGACCGATACCAAAACCTGATACCAAATTGCCTGTCCCCCTCAAAGACGGATTGCTTTTGTTTGTCTTTTTCTCAACTGATCACCCTCCTCTTCCTTCATTAGCGGCTCTCTCTCTCTCTCTCTCTCTCTCTCTCTCTCTCTCCTCCTTCTCTCTCCCTCGTTCCCTTCAACTCTTTGGTGGAGTTGGAGATTCATGTGGCGCGTGTCTGGGCCCATCCACCTCTACGCGCCATTTATCAATATAAACATTGCTCATTGCTCCCAGCACAAATGTGTTTATTGTTGTCATTCACTCACAGGCCATTTATTTAATGTGTTTTCTCTCTCTCTCTCTCTCTCTCTCTCTCTCTCTCTCTCTCTCTCTCTCCCTCTCTCTCTCTCTCTCTCTCTCCCTCTCTGTCGATTGTGAGGAATGAGTGTATTGTGGGGAAATCAAACACGTATTTAATGATAATGGACCGATGGGTGAGTGAATTGAGGGAGATTGGAACAGCAACCGCTCGCTGGAAAATCAGATCCCAGCATCTCCAAGGTACAAACATAATGGGAAGTCAAAAAGAATGCCTTTGCGCCTCGGCTGTTGTGAATTCTCCTTTTGTCAGTCAGGGCCCGGCCATCGCTGCTATTGTTCTGCCTTTCACAGAGGGAATTGGATTTTTCTTTCTTTTTTGGGAGAGGAAGGGGGGGGGGGGCTTTCTCTCTCCGCACCGGTGGCTGACTTCCTGGTCTGCCGATGGGCAGACTTAATTAGGACATTTCTGAGTGATTTATTCACAAAAGGACACTGTAGGCTGTACCTCTGACCAATTCCTTTTGAATAGACGAGGACAATGCCTTCCGGAAGGGGCTAATGGCATGTCCAGGCGCAAATAAGCGATCAAGCCATCGTGCAGCGACTTATCGTAATAAATTCAGACTTTTTAGATGAACCGCGGCTTTGCTGGCTGGTGTTCCATTGGTTTTCCCACTGCACTTTGATCGCTCAAATGAAGCAAAGGCTTGTGGGAAAACTATCAATTATTGCATTGGCACTGGGGTCAAAGTAAAGGTTGCTGGGACTGTTACAAATGCCTTCTTTCTCCAAGGTTCACATTAGTCTTAAAGCTAGTCACCTTATGTTCAGACCTTATTGTGGGCCAAATTCTTCCGGGTCCTTTTAACACTTCCGGCGATCACTGCGCAAAATAAGAGAGTTGTTTTTGGAGCGGACAGTGAAGGGGGTAAAATAAAAAACGTAGCCTACTACTTTGAGCCGGTACACAGCAAGCAAGCGAGTATCCACTGTTAGCCAGGTCAGATAACGTTATCGTCGACAATGACGACGACCACTTTCTTGTAAAACATACCTGGACTCCAACAAAGAAAGCTTCAGATAGTTGTCTCTCCTCCGAGGCAGCACAAGCCACTAACGTCAATAAGACCCGCAGACGTTCCCTGGAATGCGAGACTTAACGAGCCAGTTACATGGCGTTGCATTCTTAGACATTGCCGTTAGCTTTTATTTGGTATGTTACATACAATTGGCTAAATTATTAGTTAATTCAGAGTTAGATGATATTGGAGCAGCGCAGCCATTTTTTATTTTATTTTATTATTATTTTTAGCCGGAAGTTTTGATACGGCCACACAACCGGGTCAAATGGGCGTGGCTACATAAGGTGAATAGGGCCTTATCTTATCCCCAAGGGCAAGGGCAAATCTTTGCTAGTTTCTAGCACTCAGTACATTAAAGGACGTGTTTCAGCAACCCAGTGGTAAAAAGTAGGGAATAGGGATGCACCGATTGCGATTTTGTTGGCCGGTTCCGATTTCCAATTTTTGAATAGTCGGACTTGCCGATACCGATTTTGGCCGATTCCGATTTTCTTCCTAAGAACAAAAATTGACAGCTTACACAATTTTTTTTTTTACTTTGCTTTAATAGAAAATTAAGATTCATGTAACAATTCTTATCATTTGCATGAGGTAGGACCATCGCACTCAAACACATCTCAAAATAAAAGTGTTCCAGGTTACTGGTGGACAGAGCTTTTCTTTTTTTGTGCAAATACAATGAATACAAATAAATAAATTCCAGTATATCCCACAGCAACAGCTATCATGCATTTACTTTTCCAAAATAAAACGGGTGCAACAGAACATCAAAATGTTATCCATGGATAAGGAGTTTATAGCCTGGCTCCTCCAGACCTTCGAAGCCACGCCCACTCCACAGTTGTGGATTTGGCTGTTCTAGGCTGTTCTTGAGTAGAAGAGGAAATTTGTTTATGAGTTGACGATTCAGTCTCAATATCAGAGTTTACACACAGTCAGAAATTTCGTGTGCGTTTTTTTAATCCGCCTAATTCGGAAAAAAATCGTCACGCACAGAAAACCTTGAACACTGAGTCTGATGCGTTTTATTATTATGTTCGTCGTTCTATTCGCAATACAAAATAAATAGGCCTAGTCCTCTCCTGTATACTGGACACAGGGCTCCATCAATGCTCACATTCACCTCGCCAAGCCGGCTGTGGTGCACTGTGGCCCTGCTCTGCTGCGAGGGAGAGAGAGGGAGAGAGAGGTGAGCGAGCTGCTCAGACTGGACTCCAGCTGAGGGGGACTCGGCCAGTTGTTCCTCCTCGGCTTATTTTCGACTTGCAGCTTTGTGTCTGTCTTCTTCACTGTCGGTGAAAAATGTCCACACTGAGGAGGACATGCTGGCGTGTGTGTGCTCGCTGCTGCAACCCATCTGTCTCGCTGATTTGGGGTGCGCGCACGTCACGTGAAAAAGGGGGGGGGAGCTGACCGGCACACAGAATCGGATATGTAGACTGACCGGCGCAGGTCACCGGTCATGGCTGATAGACCAGAACTGCGCCGCGTCTTCAACCTTCCTTTGGTGAGTCAGCCCATTGAGATATATGGGCGGTCACGCGCCAGCCGTATAACATTTTGTGGGCGTTCCCACACATGCCGACTGTCTCTATAGCAAAAGACGGTACAAGAAGCCGAAACCACTTCAAACAAACTATTTAAAACGGTTTAATTTGATAGAGATATGCCGAAGAGTTGCTGTTTTGTTATAGTTTCAGTAACAATAATAAAAAAAAACGGGTCTGCGATAGAGTAGGGGTGACACCGTCAATGTGGACGATGCATGTACCCTGGTGGAAACTGGATACAGCGTTCATATAAGGCAAGTACCTCGTGTCGATGTATCTTGCGCATTCTATGGCCCAGCCGAGTTGAAATATATTGTCATGTCATGGTGTCTTTGGGTCATTTATAAACTAAATTAATGTTATTTTTCTATTGTTTTTTTTGGTACTGCTATTTTACATTGAAGTCAACGCGAGTGGCTTGTGTGGTCTGGTCTATCAGCTGAGAATCGGCCATTTCCAGTCACGTGCCGATCAATCGGTGCATCTCTAGTAAAAAGGGAGATTTTGAGTGCTAGAAACTAGCAAAGATTTGCCCTTGCACTTGCACTTGCACTTGCGACATGGCCCATAGTCTGTAACTTTTGTAGTGCAGAACTTTTGTCTTCCCCTTCTGGCAGTGGGAGTACGTGCATTCATGTGGTGTCGGAAAAAATACTTTCCATTTCCTTTGCTCTTCATTGTCACACAAAAACTGAAAAGTGTTGTCAACGTGTTGTTTACACTCTGAGCAATAAAATACAACACATCTTCTTTGTAGCGTCGATGTTGTTTCCACATTACGACTTAACAGCTCATGAACACCGAAGTTGGAAGAATGACTTCCCAACTGGGGAAATGGGACCGTCTGAGGTGCACTAAATGCAGCATTTATCATGCAGTAGGCTCCAATGTAGCCTAATCAGTCACTACTACTTTGGTGAAAAAACAGTGGTTAAATTGTTTTGAGGGTCACACGACCACCGTGAAATGACTTCAGAATTTGATCCATTCGGTCCGATAACGTTTTGGAACGTCTAGAAGAGCCCCACAACTGAATCATTTATCCCCATTCAAGTTGGCAGAGGGCTAACTGGAAATGTGTGCATGCTCCAGGCCAAAGCGGGAGTGTCTCCACAAACAGTAGATTGAAAGCTCTGGGCTTACAGAGAGGGCTATGTGGGGCTGATAGGCTCCATCAGCATTTGGTAAGGGCTTGAACGTGACGGACGTTCAATTAGTAAAAGTTAGCACTAGAGCTTTAACTCATTCACTGCCAACAACGTATGAACACGTTTTCAGAATCCAGCTGTTCCCTGCCAACAACGTGTTTACACGTTTTTGGCATCGATTTTTTTTTTTTGACGGTGGGTTGTGCATCTAAGCCTTTTACATCTCTTATATAATTATTGGAGCCACCGAACGTTTACAACCCATTCCACCGACCCACTAAGTGGCAACAGTGCTCCTGGCTAGAGAAAGGAAAGCATTTTTTTAACTTGTCAAGCCATTCTCAGCCCAGCCATTCTCCTTTTCGCGCTGATTGCTGGCGATGCGGGATTGCAAATTTACATAATAGATTCAGCCGATCTACTATGATCGGGTGATAGATTACAGTTGGAGGAACACACTTTGAAACACGCAGCATAAATATGACCAGAATCGCAAAAACTTCTCTCAACCAAAACTCCAAACGAGCGAGTCCTTCCCGACTTCCTCAAACAGCGGCCCAGACATGCAGGCACAGGAGAGCAGCAAAGCACTGACTGGTGACAAGCTTGTCCGCCCACGGAGGGCGGAGTTGAAGCAACTCGAGAGGGAGGGAGAGAGAGAGAGAGAGAGAGAGAGAGAGAGAGAGAGAGAGAGGGAGGGAGAGCGAGAGGGAGGGAGAGAGAGAGAGAGAGCGAGAGGGGGAGGGAGAGAGAGAGAGAGAGAGCCAAAAATGAATGGTTAAAGTGACAGTTCCATCCAATTTCACAAAAAGCCGTTTATCTCTGAATATTCTTTTTCACGCTAAAACCATGCTGTATTCAACTGCTAATGCTTACATAACTACTAACTCTACAAACTAACTCTTTTAGACAGAGAAAGTACACATTCTATTAGTACTTTTGAGATATTGTATGTTCACAAACTCCAAGCTGAAACGAATCCTCGGCTCTTATAAAATGAGCCATAATCCTCAAAAAACGGCTTGGCAGAAGCTACCTACAGCAAAAAAAAACGTCTGGCAGTCAATGTGTTAATAAAGAAAAATTGGTTCTACGAATGCTAAGCATTCCTATTGAAGCTCAGCTGATGAAGACTGATACACGGTTGGACTACTGTACCGTTGATAAAATGCACTTACTGTATTGTACTGTATGTTGCTTGTAATGTAATGTAAGACTGTAGGCAAAAGCAAGTGTGTGTGTGTGTGTGTGTGTGTGTGTGTGTGTGTGTGTGTGTGTGCACGTGTGTGTGTGTGTGTGTGTGTGTGTGTGTGTGTGTGTGTGTGTGTATGTGTGTGAGTGTGAGTGAGTCTGTTCCTGTGCATACACTTGGACTCGTCCACTAAAATGACATATTGGCCTTTTACCTCCCGATGCTGCAAACACTCAATCATGCTAACGCGTTAATGCAAGTTATTATGGCACGTAGCCAGCACACACACAAAGGGAAAAGGTCAGCGTTTTAATGGCTTCGCTCCCCGCGGTAATCGTCCCTTTTTTTTGGGGGGGGGGGTGGGGGTGGGGGGTGTAGCCGTGCAAACTAAATGAAAAGCTGTGGGTCCACGCGTGGGGTTAACCTGCCGCTCCGTTTCAATAAGTGACGTGCCATTAAGCCTCGCCTGCCGCTGTGAGCGCTGTGACATCGGGTAATCCAGCGACTCACTGCGAGTGCGGGCGCCGTTAAACTCCCATTTCATCACCATCGTCTCCACGTGACTCTTTCCCACCATATGGCAAAAGGCCTAGGAGAACTACGGGGGCGGTGACTCACTCTAGAGATGTGGAGTTTGCCCATTTTCCCCCCTCTATAACAGTACATATATATATATAGATACTAGGGGTGTCACGATACACTCAGTTCACGATACGATACGATACACGATATTGGGTTCACGATAACGATACGATATTTTAACAATATTTTTTTGCGATCGATTTGTAAGTTGAGGGGGCATCCTCCACGCTAATTTGAGTAATTTCACCATTTTCATCCTCTGTGTCTGTAACGTCCCTCATCTGTTCAAACAAAGCAATGAAAAGGAGAGCGAGCATGCAGTCAGATGCAGACCAGTGCCACCATGTTCAGCTTCTTTTTCTCGCGATATGAGATTTCATCTCAACGATACATATTGTCACGTTTTGATATCGCGATATATTGTGGGACAATATATTGTGACATCCCTAATATATATAGTTAGAGGCTTAATAAGGTCTAAGCTGCCTCTATGTGAAATGATAAGGTTTCTTTAACTAAGCACAGAACCCAAAATGAGTTATATGAACTTGTCACTTGCTCATTCCCCCCATGCCTGTTACTGTAACTGTGCATTCAGACCAGACACAAACTGGAGTAAACAGACGATTAAGACAAGTCCTCAGACTGCTCCCTTGCAACTCAGAACCTTCTGATTTGCTTAAGAATGCACGCTTGCACCGATAATCAGCATGAATCCATGTGGAGAATTGCAAAAGTCCACAAGTGCGCCCTTCAGGGGGAGAGTGGAGTGACAATGTTGTTTCCACGCTATAGCCGGTGCGCGTCATGTCCTAATCCTTCCCCCTGGAACCCAGGCGGCGTTAAACTAGCTGGAATGAGTGCCATGCGGGGAGTAAATGGAGGGAGACGAGCGACCACAATGGCCCCGGAAAGTGGCTGCTCTTGTAAACGGAAGGATTAGAGCCAAAGAAATCCTGCTGTCCTTGTGTAGGCGTGCCCACAGAGACAAAGCCCAGTGTTTACACTCCATACCTGTCCTTCAGCCCAGTCTCTGCTGTGATCCTCTGACGAATGGGAGTTACCGTAAAACCCGCTATATATAAGACGCATCGGTATATAAGACGCAGTCTTTTGGGGGTCTCCCACCGCCAAAAAAGCTTTCCTAACCACCTTATTTTTGAATGCCCCACTGTAAAAAATAATTGTGCGTACAAGGTCCGGTTTAACGTGACTTATTGTTGCAGCTTGCCATTTCCTAAATGGTATTCTACTTGATTTGAAAAGATGGCCGCCTACACTCAGTCCCTTGTACCCTGGCTGAATTGAACATAAATTGGCCAATAAGTGTGTAACATACCAAATAAAACAAACAGTAATGTCTTTATTTGATGCAGAATGCAGAGGACATGCATTGTAAATATTGTATTTACTGCGCTGCTCTAAAATAACGTTAGTGGCGCGAGGCTCAGAGAGCCTGTTCGTCCTAGAAGCCACTCGCTTTGCACCAGAAGACAATCGATTTGGGGGTGGAACACGCCAGGATTGGCCAACGCCAAACGCCAGTGCCCAGAACTGTCGAATCAAATCATTGACAGAGATGCTATGGCCCGCCTCCCAGTATTCTCAGTGGGCAGAGATAGATAGAACGTTAGAAATATAGCCAGCCACGTTACCGTATAAACAACTAACCAACGCTGATGGGTCTGTATGGAAACGGTTTTCCGCGAAATGGTTAAGTTATATCAATTTGGTCATTCAGTGGCGTTTTACTGCCATGTAACATAACTAACTAGCGGCTAATATTAGCCACAGCAGGCGATTACCCATGAATGCACTGCGCTCTTAAAGGGATATTTATCGACAAGATTTTTGCCAAGCTGGACCTGATTAGTGATTTGCTCCGTTCGCCCAGACGGGTGTCAAGCTGTCAGCAACAAGGCTGGGAGGATCACACCGGAAGAAGCACCCATCAGGCAGATCAGGCAAAAATCGCCGCCAAAAATAAGGTGGATAGCTATTCATTTATAAACACGTTTATAGCATTGACCGTATGGTTTATACAAGTTATTCCGCAGCTGTCAAACGTTAATATAGAACCTCCTTGCTGTCAACTAATGCTAACTTAGTGACAGCGTATTACAGCAGTGCTAATAATGTTAAAAACGGCGTTGGCTTGGTCTATTACCGTTTCCCCCGAGCACAGCCGGCTCCAACAACATGCCAGAATCCCCCCACTGACATGAACCTACCCCCCCCCCCCCCAGTCATATGTCACTTTAAAGTAGCAGCAGCTGGACTGCACTCTTACCACAACATTTTACTCTATTCATTTACATTATTATACTTTTGGACTGTAAATTCCTATTTATCACTCGGATCCTTCTAATTCGTTAGTTTAGTTTTCATTGTCAGTCCCGTCCCACTGCACTAGCAACTGCAACAGGAAGTGAGCTTTCAATTTATAATGTTTGTTGTCAAGTTAAAACCGTCTATATTGTGTATTAGGGCTGCCCCCTCCTGGTCGATTGGTCGATTGGTTGGTCGATGTGCTCTTGGTCGACCAGATTCACGTTGGTCGGACAATCACTGGTGTTAATAATTAATAGGAGAAATTCAATTTCATAACAAGAAAAGCGATCTGGAACGAACCTGCCGCGGAAGCAAGTTGCAAGTTGGTCAGCTATCGAGCACAAACAATGGACACGTTTCAGCACGCAGCCACCATCAGCTGTTAACAAGCTGTTAACGAGGGGCTAACGTTACCTTACGCACCTTATGAGACTACAGTCATCAGTGAGACTGGATGTCCTCAGAGATACACTCCAACTCCGGTAATATTAGACAGACTGTTATAAGATGTTACTGGAATAAATCGCAAAAGCTGTCTAGCTATGCTTTCTGCCATTTAGTTAACCATGCTACGTGTGCTAACGTTACATAACCATAACCATCGCGCACGCTTTCTGAAAGCTGTTTCCCATCGTAGCGTTAGCTGAATATGGCCAGGTGGTGCTGATCAGTCTGTCCATTCCGGTAACGTTACAATGCTGCAAACAGCTTTTATTTATAATTATCAGCTATCAGGTATAGTGCACTCAGTAGTCAGTTTTTTCTTTTCTTTTTTAGACCCCTTTCGACCAATCGATTGGTCGGAGCTGTGGTCGATTTCTGGTCCACCAGGATAATCTTTGGTCAAGGGCAGCCCTATTGTGTGACTGCACTTACATTACATTACGTCATTTGGCAGACGCTTTTATCCAAAGCGACTTACAATAACACATTTTTGTCAGCAATAGAGCAATCAACTATGCAACACAGTCTATGACAACTACAACTTCTGAAGGAACAGTGGTACAAGTTTAGTTCAGGTTAGTTTTTTTCTTTTTCTTTTTTTTCTTGTGCTTTATCTTTCATCTTTTACATTTTGTCTTCTGACTTTTGATGTGACTGCTACTACGCTGCATACTTAAACAAAGTCAAATTCCTTGTATGTAATCTGATTATGTGGCAATAAAAGAGGCCATTTACACCTGGCATTAACACATTCACTGCCAGCCGTTTTTTTTTTACTGTAGGTAGGTTCTGCCAGAGGGTTTTTTTGAGGATTCTGGCTCATCTTTCAAGACCCGAGGATTCTTTTCTGCTAAGATTTTGTGAACACACAATATCTCAAAAGAACTAATAGAATGTGTGCTTTCTCTGTCTAAAAGAGTTAGTTTGTAGAGTTAGTAGTTATGTAAGCATTAGCAGTTGAATACAGCATGGTTTCAGCGTCTGGAAAATTATTCTGAGATAAACGGCTTTTTGTGAAATTCGATAGAACAGTCACTTTAACCATTCATTTTTGGCATCAGTAAGACGTCAGACATCTAAACAATAGTTTTGAACAGTAATTTCCTCCATAACAGCAGGAAACACCCCTCTGCTTCAAACTCCTCCCTCCGTGTGTGTTCTTGGCTGCAGCGGGCATGTCACAAGCTCGTTGCTGCTGCTGCTGTAACCTCGCGTCACCAGGCTCACTGCTTCTGCTGCTGCTGCCTGTCTGCTGGCGGCCGCTCGGCAAGTCTGGATATGGGCTCGCTCGTTTCTTGTGATTTCGGTTGAGAGCTTTGATGAAGCTTTTGCGATTCTGGTCTTATTTATGCTGCGTGTTTCAAAGTGTGTTCCACCCGTAATCTATTATGCAAATTTGCAATCCCGCACCGCCAGCAATCAGCGCGAAAACGAAAGCGTTTTCGCCATCCATTTTCATGAGAATGGCTTCCTCAAACTGCTTTTTGCTTGCCTTCCTCTAGTCTGGGAGAGCACTGTCGCCACTTAGTGGGTCCGTGGAATGGGTTGTACACGTTCGCTGGCTTCAATATTTTTATAGGAGACGTGGGGAGCGTTGATCCACGTCCCACCGTCAAAAAAAAAAAAAAAAATTTTAAGCCGAGATATCTCGTCATTGGCAGTGAACCGTTGGATTCTGTAAGCCGAGATATCTCGTCAATGGCAGTGAATGTGTTAATATGCGTTTTCTGCCAACCGATTGCAATCAGATTGTGCTTGACCACATTAGCCTAACATGTGTTTTGGGTAATCAGATTGCAATCTGATGGCAATTTGATCACCCAAAATGGGTGTCCTCTCAATCCGCATACAGTGGCTGTATCCAGATTGAGAGGACACATTGCATTTACACTTGTGTTCAATGTGTACTGTACACAATGTGTCCCTGACCACCTCCGGAGGTGGTTTGGCCGATCAGATTGCAAATGCAATCCAATGTGTCTTGGGCGCGTTTACACCTGTACTTTCAAGTCGTCAAGCACTATCTGATTGCAATCTGATGGCAGAAAACGCATGTTAATGCCAGGTGTAAATGTCACAAAACTATACAGGTGCATAGCTGACATACAAATGAAAGTTGGCTTTGAAAATGGGCATGATCCGAGCAAGGGGGCCTTTTGAAAATGAAAGCAATCCATGGACACAATTAGTTCTCAATTAGATTTCCGCCGTA